>NW_026700864.1:0-30148 GCF_030435755.1 Ochotona princeps | reverse complement strand
CTGATGGTGTGTGAAGTTAGTGAGCCAAATGGAGTTGTTTTCCCACAAGAACCACTCGGCTGATCCTTCTTCAATATGCCCTTCACCAACATGCAGTGTTTCCTTGATTGAATTAGCTCTCACCACCAATATTTGCGTCTAGAGCCTTTGCATTGAGGGCTATCTGAAAATGGCTGTGGCGCTGAAGTTGCCTGTGAATGTGGAGTTGGTGGCATGTGAAACCCGCATGTGGAGCATTCGTTTGTGTGGGATGCTCTACCAGGTTTACTCCTAGATAATGCACTCAAAGGGCACTAAGCATAGAGTGTGAAAACTGAGTTTCCTTGAGAGCTGCTTGGAAGCCTGATGGTGTGTGAAGTTAGTGAGCCAAATGGAGTTGTTCTCCCACAAGAACCACTCGGCTGATCCTTCTTTCAATATGCCCTTCACCAACATGCAGTGTTTCCTTGATTGAATTAGCTCTCACACCAATATTTGCGTCTAGAGCCTTTGCATTGAGGGCTATCTGAAAACGGCTGTGGCGCTGAAGTTGCCTGTGAATGTGGAGTTGGTGGCATGTGAAACCCGCATGTGGAGCATTCGTTTGTGTGGGATGCTCTACCAGGTTCATTTCAGTCCTAGCCATACAAAGGGCACTAAGCATAGAGTGTGAAAACTGAGTTTCCTTGAGAGCTGCTTGGAAGCCTGATGGTGTGTGAAGTTAGTGAGCCAAATGGAGTTGTTCTCCCACAAGAACCACTCGGCTGATCCTTCTTCAATATGCCCTTCACCAACATGCAGTGTTTCCTTGATTGAATTAGCTCTCACACCAATATTTGCGCTAGAGCCTTTGCAGTGAGGGCTATCTGAAAATGTCTGTGGCGCTGAAGTTGCCTGTGAATGTGGAGTTGGTGGCATGTGAAACCCGCATGTGGAGCATTCGTTTGTGTGGGATGCTGACCAAGCTTCATTTCAGTCCTGGGCGCACAAAGAGCACTAAGCATAGAGTGTGAAAACTGAGTTTCCTTGAGAGCTGCTTGGAAGCCTGATGGTGTGTGAAGTTAGTGAGCCAAATGGAGTTGTTCTCCCACAAGAACCACTCGGCTGATCCTTCTTCAATATGCCCTTCACCAACATGCAGTGTTTCCTTGATTGAATTAGCTCTCACACCAATATTTGCATCTAGAGCCTTTGCATTGAGGGCTATCTGAAAACGGCTGTGGCGCTGAAGTTGCCTGTGAATGTGGAGTTGGTGGCATGTGAAACCCGCATGTGGAGCATTCGTTTGTGTGGGATGCTCTACCAGGCTCATTCCTAGATAATGCACTCAAAGGGCACTAAGCATAGAGTGTGAAAACTGAGTTTCCTTGAGAGCTGCTTGGAAGCCTGATGGTGTGTGAAGTTAGTGAGCCAAATGGAGTTGTTCTCCCACAAGAACCACTCGGCTGATCCTTCTTCAATATGCCCTTCACCAACATGCAGTGTTTCCTTGATTGAATTAGCTCTCACACCAATATTTGCGTCTAGAGCCTTTGCATTGAGGGCTATCTGAAAACGGCTGTGGCGCTGAAGTTGCCTGTGAATGTGGAGTTGGTGGCATGTGAAACCCGCATGTGGAGCATTCGTTTGTGTGGGATGCTCTACCAGGTTCATTCCTAGATAATGCACTCAAAGGGCACTAAGCATAGAGTGTGAAAAACTGAGTTTCCTTGAGAGCTGCTTGGAAGCCTGATGGTGTGTGAAGTTAGTGAGCCAAATGGAGTTGTTCCTCCCACAAGAACCACTCGGCTGATCCTTCTTCAATATGCCCTTCACAAACATGCAGTGTTTCCTTGATTGAATTAGCTCTCACACCAATATTTGCGTCTAGAGCCTTTGCATTGAGGGCTATCTGAAAACGGCTGTGGCGCTGAAGTTGCCTGTGAATGTGGAGTTGGTGGCATGTGAAACCCGCATGTGGAGCATTCGTTTGTGTGGGATGCTCTACCAGGTTCATTTCAGTCCTAGCCATACAAAGGGCACTAAGCATAGAGTGTGAAAACTGAGTTTCCTTGAGAGCTGCTTGGAAGCCTGATGGTGTGTGAAGTTAGTGAGCCAAATGGAGTTGTTCTCCCACAAGAACCACTCGGCTGATCCTTCTTCAATATGCCCTTCACCAACATGCAGTGTTTCCTTGATTGAATTAGCTCTCACACCAATATTTGCATCTAGAGCCTTTGCATTGAGGGCTATCTGAAAACGGCTGTGGCGCTGAAGTTGCCTGTGAATGTGGAGTTGGTGGCATGTGAAACCCGCATGTGGAGCATTTGTTTGTGTGGGATGCTCTACCAGGTTCATTCCTAGATAATGCACTCAAAGGGCACTAAGCATAGAGTGTGAAAACTGAGTTTCCTTGAGAGCTGCTTGGAAGCCTGATGGTGTGTGAAGTTAGTGAGCCAAATGGAGTTGTTCTCCCACAAGAACCACTCGGCTGATCCTTCTTCAATATGCCCTTTCACCAACATGCAGTGTTTCCTTGATTGAATTAGCTCTCACACCAATATTTGCGTCTAGAGCCTTTGCATTGAGGGCTATCTGCAAACGGCTGTGGCGCTGAAGTTGCCTGTGGAATGTGGAGTTGGTGGCATGTGAAACCCGCATGTGGAGCATTCGTTTGTGTGGGATGCTCTACCAGGTTCATTCCTAGATAATGCACTCAAAGAGCACTAAGCATAGAGTGTGAAAACTGAGTTTCCTTGAGAGCTGCTTGGAAGCCTGATGGTGTGTGAAGTTAGTGAGCCAAATGGAGTTGTTCTCCCACAAGAACCACTCGGCTGATCCTTCTTCAATATGCCCTTCACCAACATGCAGTGTTTCCTTGATTGAATTAGCTCTCACACCAATATTTGCATCTAGAGCCTTTGCATTGAGGGCTATCTGAAAACGGCTGTGGCGCTGAAGTTGCCTGTGAATGTGGAGTTGGTGGCATGTGAAACCCGCATGTGGAGCATTCGTTTGTGTGGGATGCTCTACCAGGTTCATTTCAGTCCTAGCCATACAAAGGGCACTAAGCATAGAGTGTGGAAAACTGAGTTTCCTTGAGAGCTGCTTGGAAGCCTGATGGTGTGTGAAGTTAGTGAGCCAAATGGAGTTGTTCTCCCACAAGAACCACTCGGCTGATCCTTCTTCAATATGCCCTTCACCAACATGCAGTGTTTCCTTGATTGGATTAGCTCTCACACCAATATTTGCGTCTAGAGCCTTTCAATTGAGGGCTATCTGAAAACGGCTGTGGCGCTGAAGTTGCCTGTGAATGTGGAGTTGGTGGCATGTGAAACCCGCATGTGCAGCATTCGTTTGTGTGGGATGCTCTACCAGGTTCATTCCTAGATAATGCACTCAAAGGGCACTAAGCATAGAGTGTGAAAACTGAGTTTCCTTGAGAGCTGCTTGGAAGCCTGATGGTGTGTGAAGTTAGTGAGCCAAATGGAGTTGTTCTCCCACAAGAACCACTCGGCTGATCCCTTCTTCAATATGCCCTTCACAAACGTGCAGTGTTTCCTTGATTGAATTAGCTCTCACACCAATATTTGCGTCTAGAGCCTTTGCATTGAGGGCTATCTGAAAACGGCTGTGGCGCTGAAGTTGCCTGTGAATGTGGAGTTGGTGGCATGTGAAACCCGCATGTGGAGCATTCGTTTGTGTGGGATGCTCTACCAGGTTCATTTCAGTCCTAGCCATACAAAGGGGCACTAAGCATAGAGTGTGAAAACTGAGTTTCCTTGAGAGCTGCTTGGAAGCCTGATGGTGTGTGAAGTTAGTGAGCCAAATGGAGTTGTTCTCCCACAAGAACCACTCGGCTGATCCTTCTTCAATATGCCCTTCACCAACATGCAGTGTTTCCTTGATTGAATTAGCTCTCACACCAATATTTGCATCTAGAGCCTTTGCATTGAGGGCTATCTGAAAACGGCTGTGGCCGCTGAAGTTGCCTGTGAATGTGGAGTTGGTGGCATGTGAAACCCGCATGTGGAGCATTCGTTTGTGTGGGATGCTCTACCAGGTTCATTTCAGTCCTAGCCATACAAAGGGCACTAAGCATAGAGTGTGAAAACTGAGTTTCCTTGAGAGCTGCTTGGAAGCCTGATGGTGTGTGAAGTTAGTGAGCCAAATGGAGTTGTTCTCCCACAAGAACCACTCGGCTGATCCTTCTTCAATATGCCCTTCACCAACATGCAGTGTTTCCTTGATTGAATTAGCTCTCACACCAATATTTGCGTCTAGAGCCTTTGCATTGAGGGCTATCTGAAAACGGCTGTGGCGCTGAAGTTGCCTGTGAATGTGGAGTTGGTGGCATGTGAAACCCGCATGTGCAGCATTCGTTTCTGTGGGATGCTCTACCAGGTTCATTCCTAGATAATGCATTCAAAGGGCACTAAACATAGAGTGTGAAAACTGAGTTTCCTTGAGAGCTGCTTGGAAGCCTGATGGTGTGTGAAGTTAGTGAGCCAAATGGAGTTGTTCTCCCACAAGAACCACTCGGCTGATCCTTCTTCAATATGCCCTTCACCAACATGCAGTGTTGTCCTTGATTGAATTAGCTCTCACACCAATATTTGCATCTAGAGCCTTTGCATTGAGGGCTATCTGAAAACGGCTGTGGCGCTGAAGTTGCCTGTGAATGTGGAGTTGGTGGCATGTGAAACCCGCATGTGCAGCATTCGTTTCTGTGGGATGCTCTACCAGGTTCATTCCTAGATAATGCACTCAAAGGGCACTAAACATAGAGTGTGAAAACTGAGTTTCCTTGAGAGCTGCTTGGAAGCCTGATGGTGTGTGAAGTTAGTGAGCCAAATGGAGTTGTTTCTCCCACAAGAACCACTCGGCTGATCCTTCTTCAATATGCCCTTCACCAACACGCAGTGTTTCCTTGATTGAATTAGCTCTCACACCAATATTTGCGTCTAGAGCCTTTGCATTGAGGGCTATCTGAAAACGGCTGTGGCGCTGAAGTTGCCTGTGAATGTGGAGTTGGTGGCATGTGAAACCCGCATGTGGAGCATTCGTTTGTGTGGGATGCTCTACCAGGTTCATTTCAGTCCTAGCCATGCAAAGGGCACTAAGCATAGAGTGTGAAAACTGAGTTTCCTTGAGAGCTGCTTGGAAGCCTGATGGTGTGTGAAGTTAGTGAGCCAAATGGAGTTGTTCTCCCACAAGAACCACTCGGCTGATCCTTCTTCAATATGCCCTTCACCAACATGCAGTGTTTCCTTGATTGAATTAGCTCTCACACCAATATTTGCGTCTAGAGCCTTTGCATTGAGGGCTATCTGAAAACGGCTGTGGCGCTGAAGTTGCCTGTGAATGTGGAGTTGGTGGCATGTGAAACCCGCATGTGGAGCATTCGTTTGTGTGGGATGCTCTACCAGGTTCATTTCAGTCCTAGCCATACAAAGGGCACTAAGCATAGAGTGTGAAAACTGAGTTTCCTTGAGAGCTGCTTGGAAGCCTGATGGTGTGTGAAGTTAGTGAGCCAAACGGAGTTGTTCTCCCCACAAGAACCACTCGGCTGATCCTTCTTCAATATGCCCTTCACCAACATGCAGTGTTTCCCTTGATTGAATTAGCTCTCACACCAATATTTGCGTCTAGAGCCTTTGCATTGAGGGCTATCTGAAAACGGCTGTGGCGCTGAAGTTGCCTGTGAATGTGGAGTTGGTGGCATGTGAAACCCGCATGTGGAGCATTCGTTTGTGTGGGATGCTCTACCAGGTTCATTCCTAGATAATGCACTCAAAGGGCACTAAGCATAGAGTGTGAAAACTGAGTTTCCTTGAGAGCTGCTTGGAAGCCTGATGGTGTGTGAAGTTAGTGAGCCAAATGGAGTTGTTCTCCCACAAGAACCACTCGGCTGATCCTTCTTCAATATGCCCTTCACCAACATGCAGTGTTTCCTTGATTGAATTAGCTCACACCAATATTTGCGTCTAGAGCCTTTGCATTGAGGGCTATCTGAAAATGGCTGTGGCGCTGAAGTTGCCTGTGAATGTGGAGTTGGTGGCATGTGAAACCCGCATGTGGAGCATTCGTTTGTGTGTGATGCTGACCAAGCTTCATTTCAGTCCTGGGGCGCACAAAGAGCACTAAGCATAGAGTGTGAAAACTGAGTTTCCTTGAGAGCTGCTTGGAAGCCTGATGGTGTGTGAAGTTAGTGAGCCAAATGGAGTTGTTCTCCCACAAGAACCACTCGGCTGATCCTTCTTCAATATGCCCTTCACCAACATGCAGTGTTTCCTTGATTGAATTAGCTCTCACACCAATATTTGTGTCTAGAGCCTTTGCATTGAGGGCTATCTGAAAACGGCTGTGGCGCTGAAGTTGCCTGTGAATGTGGAGTTGGTGGCATGTGAAACCCGCATGTGGATCATTCGTTTGTGTGGGATGCTCTACCAGGTTCATTTCAGTCCTAGCCATACAAAGGGCACTAAGCATAGAGTGTGAAAACTGAGTTTCCTTGAGAGCTGCTTGGAAGCCTGATGGTGTGTGAAGTTAGTGAGCCAAATGGAGTTGTTCTCCCACAAGAACCACTCGGCTGATCCTTCTTCAATATGCCCTTCACCAACATGCAGTGTTTCCTTGATTGAATTAGCTCTCACACCAATATTTGCGTCTAGAGCCTTTGCATTGAGGGCTATCTGAAAACGGCTGTGGCGCTGAAGTTGCCTGTGAATGTGGAGTTGGTGGCATGTGAAACCCGCATGTGGAGCATTCGTTTGTGTGGGGATGCTCACCAAGCTTCATTTCAGTCCTAGGCATACAAAGGGCCCTAAGCATAGAGTGTGAAAACTGAGTTTCCTTGAGAGCTGCTTGGAAGCCTGATGGTGTGTGAAGTTAGTGAGCCAAATGGAGTTGTTCTCCCCACAAGAACCACTCGGCTGATCCTTCTTCAATATGCCCTTC
The DNA here is from genome assembly GCF_030435755.1 of Ochotona princeps. Classification (NCBI taxonomy): domain Eukaryota; kingdom Metazoa; phylum Chordata; class Mammalia; order Lagomorpha; family Ochotonidae; genus Ochotona; species Ochotona princeps. The sequence continues at coordinate 23,230 of NW_026700864.1, read as the reverse complement.
ACCAACATGCAGTGTTTCCTTGATTGAATTAGCTCTCACACCAATATTTGCGTCTAGAGCCTTTGCATTGAGGGCTATCTGAAAACGGCTGTGGCGCTGAAGTTGCCTGTGAATGTGGAGTTGGTGGCATGTGAAACCCGCATGTGGAGCATTTCGTTTGTGTGGGATGCTCTACCAGGTTCATTCCTAGATAATGCACGCAAAGGGCACTAAGCATAGAGTGTGAAAACTGAGTTTCCTTGAGAGCTGCTTGGAAGCCTGATGGTGTGTGAAGTTAGTGAGCCAAATGGAGTTGTTCTCCCACAAGAACCACTCGGCTGATCCTTCTTCAATATGCCCTTCACCAACATGCAGTGTTTCCTTGATTGAATTGGCTCACACCAATATTTGCGTCTAGAGCCTTTGCATTGAGGGCTATCTGAAAACGGCTGTGGCGCTGAAGTTGCCTGTGAATGTGGAGTTGGTGGCATGTGAAACCCGCATGTGGAGCATTCGTTTGTGTGGAATGCTCTACCAGGTTCATTTCAGTCCTAGCCATACAAAGGGCACTAAGCATAGAGTGTGAAAACTGAGTTTCCTTGAGAGCTGCTTGGAAGCCTGATGGTGTGTGAAGTTAGTGAGCCAAATGGAGTTGTTCTCCACAAGAACCACTCGGGCTGATCCTTCTTCAATATGCCCTTCACCAACATGCAGTGTTTCCTTGATTGAATTAGCTCTCACACCAATATTTGCGTCTAGAGCCTTTGCATTGAGGGCTATCTGAAAACGGCTGTGGCGCTGAAGTTGCCTGTGAATGTGGAGTTGGTGGCATGTGAAACCCGCATGTGGAGCATTCGTTTGTGTGGGATGCTCTACCAGGTTCATTCCTAGATAATGCACTCAAAGAGCACTAAGCATAGAGTGTGAAAACTGAGTTTCCTTGAGAGCTGCTTGGAAGCCTGATGGTGTGTGAAGTTAGTGAGCCAAATGGAGTTGTTCTCCCACAAGAACCACTCGGCTGATCCTTCTTCAATATGCCCTTCACCAACATGCAGTGTTTCCTTGATTGAATTAGCTCACACCAATATTTGCGTCTAGAGCCTTTGCATTGAGGGCTATCTGAAAACGGCTGTGGCGCTGAAGTTGCCTGTGAATGTGGAGTTGGTGGCATGTGAAACCCGCATGTGGAGCATTCGTTTGTGTGGGATGCTGACCCAGCTTCATTTCAGTCCTGGGCGCACAAAGAGCACTAAGCATAGAGTGTGAAAACTGAGTTTTCTTGAGAACTGCTTGGAAGCCTGATGGTGTGTGACGTTAGTGAGCCAAATGGAGTTGTTCTCCCACAAGAACCACTCGGCTGATCCTTCTTCAATATGCCCTTCACCAACATGCAGTGTTTCCTTGATTGAATTAGCTCACACCAATATTTGCGTCTAGAGCCTTTGCATTGAGGGCTATCTGAAAACGGCTGTGGCGCTGAAGTTGCCTGTGAATGTGGAGTTGGTGGCATGTGAAACCCGCATGTGGAGCATTCGTTTGTGTGGGATGCTCTACCAGGGGTTCATTCCTAGATAATGCACTCAAAGGGCACTAAGCATAGAGTGTGAAAACTGAGTTTCCTTGAGAGCTGCTTGGAAGCCTGATGGTGTGTGAAGTTAGTGAGCCAAATGGAGTTGTTCTCCACAAGAACCACTCGGCTGATCCTTCTTCAATATGCCCTTCACCAACATGCAGTGTTTCCTTGATTGAATTAGCTCTCACACAATATTTGCGTCTAGAGCCTTTGCATTGAGGGCTATCTGAAAACGGCTGTGGCGCTGAAGTTGCCTGTGAATGTGGAGTTGGTGGCATGTGAAACCCGCATGTGGAGCATTCGTTTGTGTGGGATGCTGACCAAGCTTCATTTCAGTCCTGGGCGCACAAAGGAGCACTAAGCATAGAGTGTGAAAACTGAGTTTCCTTGAGAGCTGCTTGGAAGCCTGATGGTGTGTGAAGTTAGTGAGCCAAATGGAGTTGTTCTCCCACAAGAACCACTCGGCTGATCCTTCTTCAATATGCCCTTCACCAACATGCAGTGTTTCCTTGATTGAATTAGCTCTCACACCAATATTTGCGTCTAGAGCCTCTGAAGTTGCCTGTGAATGTGGAGTTGGTGGCATGTGAAACCCGCATGTGGAGCATTCGTTTGTGTGGGATGCTCTACCAGGTTCATTCCTAGATAATGCACTCAAAGGGCACTAAGCATAGAGTGTGAAAACTGAGTTTCCTTGAGAGCTGCTTGGAAGCCTGATGGTGTGTGAAGTTAGTGAGCCAAATGGAGTTGTTCTCCCACAAGAACCACTCGGCTGATCCTTCTTCAATATGCCCCTTCACCAACATGCAGTGTTTCTTGATTGAATTAGCTCTCACACCAATATTTGCGTCTAGAGCCTTTGCATTGAGGGCTATCTGAAAACGGCCTGTGGCGCTGAAGTTGCCTGTGAATGTGGAGTTGGTGGCATGTGAAACCCGCATGTGGAGCATTCGTTTGTGTGGGATGCTCTACCAGGTTCATTCCTAGATAATGCACTCAAAGGGCACTAAGCATAGAGTGTGAAAACTGAGTTTCCTTGAGAGCTGCTTGGAAGCCTGATGGTGTGTGAAGTTAGTGAGCCAAATGGAGTTGTTCTCCCACAAGAACCACTCGGCTGATCCTTCTTCAATATGCCCTTCACCAACATGCAGTGTTTCCTTGATTGAATTAGCTCTCACACCAATATTTGCGTCTAGAGCCTTTGCATTGAGGGCTATCTGAAAACGGCTGTGGCGCTGAAGTTGCCTGTGAATGTGGAGTTGGTGGCATGTGAAACCCGCATGTGGAGCATTCATTTGTGTGGAATGCTCTACCAGGTTCATTTCAGTCCTAGCCATACAAAGGGCACTAAGCATAGAGTGTGAAAACTGAGTTTCCTTGAGAGCTGCTTGGAAGCCTGATGGTGTGTGAAGTTAGTGAGCCAAATGGAGTTGTTCTCCCACAACAACCACTCGGCTGATCCTTCTTCAATATGCCCTTCACCAACATGCAGTGTTTCCTTGATTGAATTAGCTCTCACACCAATATTTGCGTCTAGAGCCTTTGCATTGAGGGCTATCTGAAAACGGCTGTGGCGCTGAAGTTGCCTGTGAATGTGGAGTTGGTGGCATGTGAAACCCGCATGTGCAGCATTCGTTTGTGTGGGATGCTCTACCAGGTTCATTCCTAGATAATGCACTCAAAGGGCACTAAGCATAGAGTGTGAAAACTGAGTTTCCTTGAGAGCTGCTTGGAAGCCTGATGGTGTGTGAAGTTACTGAGCCAAATGGAGTTGTTCTCCCACAAGAACCACTCGGCTGATCCTTCTTCAATATGCCCTTCACCAACATGCAGTGTTTCCTTGATTGAATTAGCTCTCACACCAATATTTGCGTCTAGAGCCTTTGCATTGAGGGCTATCTGAAAACGGCTGTGGAGCTGAAGTTGCCTGTGAATGTGGAGTTGGTGGCATGTGAAACCCGCATGTGGAGCATTCGTTTGTGTGGGATGCTCTACCAGGTTCATTTCAGTCCTAGCCATACAAAGGGCACTAAGCATAGAGTGTGAAAACTGAGTTTCCTTGAGAGCTGCTTGGAAGCCTGATGGTGTGTGAAGTTAGTGAGCCAAATGGAGTTGTTCTCCCACAAGAACCACTCGGCTGATCCTTCTTCAATATGCCCTTCACAAACATGCAGTGTTTCCTTGATTGAATTAGCTCTCACACCAATATTTGCGTCTAGAGCCTTTGCATTGAGGGCTATCTGAAAACGGCTGTGGCGCTGAGTTGCCTGAGAATGTGGAGTTGGTGGCATGTGAAACCCGCATGTGGAGCATTCGTTTGTGTGGGATGCTCTACCAGGTTCATTCCTAGATAATGCACTCAAAGGGCACTAAGCATAGAGTGTGAAAACTGAGTTTCCTTGAGAGCTGCTTGGAAGCCTGATGGTGTGTGAAGTTAGTGAGCCAAATGGAGTTGTTCTCCCCCCCCCCCCCCCCCCCCCCCCCCCCCCACAAGAACCACTCGGCTGATCCTTCTTCAATATGCCCTTCACCAACATGCAGTGTTTCCTTGATTGAATTAGCTCTCACACCAATATTTGCGTCTAGAGCCTTTGCATTGAGGGCTATCTGAAAACGGCTGTGGCGCTGAAGTTGCCTGTGAATGTGGAGTTGGTGGCATGTGAAACCCGCATGTGGAGCATTCGTTTGTGTGGGATGCTGACCAAGCTTCATTTCAGTCCTGGGCGCACAAAGAGCACTAAGCATAGAGTGTGAAAACTGAGTTTCCTTGAGAGCTGCTTGGAAGCCTGATGGTGTGTGAAGTTAGTGAGCCAAATGGAGTTGTTCTCCCACAAGAACCACTCGGCTGATCCTTCTTCAATATGCCCTTCACCAACATGCAGTGTTTCCTTGATTGAATTAGCTCTCACACCAATATTTGCGTCTAGAGCCTTTGCATTGAGGGCTATCCGAAAACGGCTGTGGCGCTGAAGTTGCCTGTGAATGTGGAGTTGGTGGCATGTGAAACCCGCATGTGGAGCATTCATTTGTGTGGAATGCTCTACCAGGTTCATTTCAGTCCTAGCCATACAAAGGGCACTAAGCATAGAGTGTGAAAACTGAGTTTCCTTGAGAGCTGCTTGGAAGCCTGATGGTGTGTGAAGTTAGTGAGCCAAATGGAGTTGTTCTCCCACAAGAACCACTCGGCTGATCCTTCTTCAATATGCCCTTCACCAACATGCAGTGTTTCCTTGATTGAATTAGCTCTCACACCAATATTTGCGTCTAGAGCCTTTGCATTGAGGGCTATCTGAAAACGGCTGTGGCGCTGAAGTTGCCTGTGAATGTGGAGTTGGTGGCATGTGAAACCCGCATGTGGAGCATTCGTTTGTGTGGGATGCTCTACCAGGTTCATTCCTAGATAATGCACTCAAAGGGCACTAAGCATAGAGTGTGAAAACTGAGTTTCCTTGAGAGCTGCTTGGAAGCCTGATGGTGTGTGAAGTTAGTGAGCCAAATGGAGTTGTTCTCCCACAAGAACCACTCGGCTGATCCTTCTTCTATATGCCCTTCACCAACATGCAGTGTTTCCTTGATTGAATTAGCTCTCACACCAATATTTGCGTCTAGAGCCTTTGCATTGAGGGCTATCTGAAAACGGCTGTGGCGCTGAAGTTGCCTGTGAATGTGGAGTTGGTGGGATGTGAAACCCGCATGTGGAGCATTCGTTTGTGTGGGATGCTCTACCAGGTTCATTTCAGTCCTAGCCATACAAAGGGCACTAAGCATAGAGTGTGAAAACTGAGTTTCCTTGAGAGCTGCTTGGAAGCCTGATGGTGTGTGAAGTTAGTGAGCCAAATGGAGTTGTTCTCCCACAAGAACCACTCGGCTGATCCTTCTTCAATATGCCCTTCACCAACATGCAGTGTTTCCTTGATTGAATTAGCTCTCACACCAATATTTGCGTCTAGAGCCTTTGCATTGAGGGCTATCTGAAAACGGCTGTGGCGCTGAAGTTGCCTGTGAATGTGGAGTTGGTGGCATGTGAAACCCGCATGTGGAGCATTCGTTTGTGTGGGATGCTCTACCAGGTTCATTTCAGTCCTAGCCATACAAAGGGCACTAAGCATAGAGTGTGAAAACTGAGTTTCCTTGAGAGCTGCTTGGAAGCCTGATGGTGTGTGAAGTTAGTGAGCCAAATGGAGTTGTTCTCCCACAAGAACCACTCGGCTGATCCTTCTTCAATATGCCCTTCACCAACATGCAGTGTTTCCTTGATTGAATTAGCTCTCACACCAATATTTGCGTCTAGAGCCTTTGCATTGAGGGCTATCTGAAAACGGCTGTGGCGCTGAAGTTGGCTGTGAATGTGGAGTTGGTGGCATGTGAAACCCGCATGTGGAGCATTCGTTTGTGTGGGATACTCTACCAGGTTTCATTCCTAGATAATGCACTCAAAGGGCACTAAGCATAGAGTGTGAAAACTGAGTTTCCTTGAGAGCTGCTTGGAAGCCTGATGGTGTGTGAAGTTAGTGAGCCAAATGGAGTTGTTCTCCCACAAGAACCACTCGGCTGATCCTTCTTCAATATGCCCTTCACCAACATGCAGTGTTTCCTTGATTGAATTAGCTCTCACACCAATATTTGCGTCTAGAGCCTTTGCATTGAGGGCTATCTGAAAACGGCTGTGGTGCTGAAGTTGCCTGTGAATGTGGAGTTGGTGGCATGTGAAACCCGCATGTGGAGCATTCGTTTGTGTGGGATGCTCTACCAGGTTCATTCCTAGATAATGCACTCAAAGGGCACTAAAGCATAGAGTGTGAAAACTGAGTTTCCTTGAGAGCTGCTTGGAAGCCTGATGGTGTGTGAAGTTAGTGAGCCAAATGGAGTTGTTCTCCACAAGAACCACTCAGCTGATCCTTCTTCAATATGCCCTTCACCAACATGCAGTGTTTCCTTGATTGAATTAGCTCTCACACCAATATTTGCGTCTAGAGCCTTTGCATTGAGGGCTATCTGAAAACGGCTGTGGCGCTGAAGTTGCCTGAGAATGTGGAGTTGGTGGCATGTGAAACCCGCATGTGGAGCATTCGTTTGTGTGGGATGCTCTACCAGGTTCATTTCAGTCCTAGCCATACAAAGGGCACTAAGCATAGAGTGTGAAAACTGAGTTTCCTTGAGAGCTGCTTGGAAGGCCTGATGGTGTGTGAAGGTAGTGAGCCAAATGGAGTTGTTCTCCCACAAGAACCACTCGGCTGATCCTTCTTCAACATGCCCTTCACCAACATGCAGTGTTTCCTTGATTGAATTAGCTCTCACACCAATATTTGCGTCTAGAGCCTTTGCATTGAGGGCTATCTGAAAACGGCTGTGGCGCTGAAGTTGCCTGTGAATGTGGAGTTGGTGGCATGTGAAACCCGCATGTGGAGCATTCGTTTGTGTGGGATGCTCTACCAGGTTTATTCCTAGATAATGCACTCAAAGGGCACTAAGCATAGAGTGTGAAAACTGAGTTTCCTTGAGAGCTGCTTGGAAGCCTGATGGTGTGTGAAGTTACTGAGCCAAATGGAGTTGTTCTCCCACAAGAACCACTCGGCTGATCCTTCTTCAATATGCCCTTCACCAACATGCAGTGTTTCCTTGATTGAATTAGCTCTCACACCAATATTTGCGTCTAGAGCCTTTGCATTGAGGGCTATCTGAAAACGGCTGTGGAGCTGAAGTTGCCTGTGAATGTGGAGTTGGTGGCATGTGAAACCCGCATGTGGAGCATTCGTTTGTGTGGGATGCTCTACCAGGTTCATTTCAGTCCTAGCCATACAAAGGGCACTAAGCATAGAGTGTGAAAACTGAGTTTCCTTGAGAGCTGCTTGGAAGCCTGATGGTGTGTGAAGTTAGTGAGCCAAATGGAGTTGTTCTCCCCACAAGAACCACTCGGCTGATCCTTCTTCAATATGCCCTTCACAAACATGCAGTGTTTCCTTGATTGAATTAGCTCTCACACCAATATTTGCGTCTAGAGCCTTTGCATTGAGGGCTATCTGAAAACGGCTGTGGCGCTGAAGTTGCCTGAGAATGTGGAGTTGGTGGCATGTGAAACCCGCATGTGGAGCATTCGTTTGTGTGGGATGCTCTACCAGGTTCATTCCTAGATAATGCACTCAAAGGGCACTAAGCATAGAGTGTGAAAACTGAGTTTCCTTGAGAGCTGCTTGGAAGCCTGATGGTGTGTGAAGTTAGTGAGCCAAATGGAGTTGTTCTCCCACAAGAACCACTCGGCTGATCCTTCTTCAATATGCCCTTCACCAACATGCAGTGTTTCCTTGATTGAATTAGCTCTCACACCAATATTTGCGTCTAGAGCCTTTGCATTGAGGGCTATCTGAAAACGGCTGTGGCGCTGAAGTTGCCTGTGAATGTGGAGTTGGTGGCATGTGAAACCCGCATGTGGAGCATTCGTTTTGTGTGGGATGCTGACCAAGCTTCATTTCAGTCCTGGGCGCACAAAGAGCACTAAGCATAGAGTGTGAAAACTGAGTTTCCTTGAGAGCTGCTTGGAAGCCTGATGGTGTGTGAAGTTAGTGAGCCAAATGGAGTTGTTCTCCCACAAGAACCACTCGGCTGATCCTTCTTCAATATGCCCTTCACCAACATGCAGTGTTTCCTTGATTGAATTAGCTCTCACACCAATATTTGCGTCTAGAGCCTTTTGCATTGAGGGCTATCCGAAAACGGCTGTGGCGCTGAAGTTGCCTGTGAATGTGGAGTTGGTGGCATGTGAAACCCGCATGTGGAGCATTCATTTGTGTGGAATGCTCTACCAGGTTCATTTCAGTCCTAGCCATACAAAGGGCACTAAGCATAGAGTGTGAAAACTGAGTTTCCTTGAGAGCTGCTTGGAAGCCTGATGGTGTGTGAAGTTAGTGAGCCAAATGGAGTTGTTCTCCCACAAGAACCACTCGGCTGATCCTTCTTCAATATGCCCTTCACCAACATGCAGTGTTTCCTTGATTGAATTAGCTCTCACACCAATATTTGCGTCTAGAGCCTTTGCATTGAGGGCTATCTGAAAACGGCTGTGGCGCTGAAGTTGCCTGTGAATGTGGAGTTGGTGGCATGTGAAACCCGCATGTGGAGCATTCGTTTGTGTGGGATGCTCTACCAGGTTCATTCCTAGATAATGCACTCAAAGGGCACTAAGCATAGAGTGTGAAAACTGAGTTTCCTTGAGAGCTGCTTGGAAGCCTGATGGTGTGTGAAGTTAGTGAGCCAAATGGAGTTGTTCTCCCACAAGAACCACTCGGCTGATCCTTCTTCTATATGCCCTTCACCAACATGCAGTGTTTCCTTGATTGAATTAGCTCTCACACCAATATTTGCGTCTAGAGCCTTTGCATTGAGGGCTATCTGAAAACGGCTGTGGCGCTGAAGTTGCCTGTGAATGTGGAGTTGGTGGGATGTGAAACCCGCATGTGGAGCATTCGTTTGTGTGGGATGCTCTACCAGGTTCATTTCAGTCCTAGCCATACAAAGGGCACTAAGCATAGAGTGTGAAAACTGAGTTTCCTTGAGAGCTGCTTGGAAGCCTGATGGTGTGTGAAGTTAGTGAGCCAAATGGAGTTGTTCTCCCACAAGAACCACTCGGCTGATCCTTCTTCAATATGCCCCTTCACCAACATGCAGTGTTTCCTTGATTGAATTAGCTCTCACACCAATATTTGCGTCTAGAGCCTTTGCATTGAGGGCTATCTGAAAACGGCTGTGGCGCTGAAGTTGCCTGTGAATGTGGAGTTGGTGGCATGTGAAACCCGCATGTGGAGCATTCGTTTGTGTGGGATGCTCTACCAGGTTCATTTCAGTCCTAGCCATACAAAGGGCACTAAGCATAGAGTGTGAAAACTTAGTTTCCTTGAGAGCTGCTTGGAAGCCTGATGGTGTGTGAAGTTAGTGAGCCAAATGGAGTTGTTCTCCCACAAGAACCACTCGGCTGATCCTTCTTCAATATGCCCTTCACCAACATGCAGTGTTTCCTTGATTGAATTAGCTCTCACACCAATATTTGCGTCTAGAGCCTTTGCATTGAGGGCTATCTGAAAACGGCTGTGGCGCTGAAGTTGGCTGTGAATGTGGAGTTGGTGGCATGTGAAACCCGCATGTGGAGCATTCGTTTGTGTGGGATACTCTACCAGGTTCATTCCTAGATAATGCACTCAAAGGGCACTAAGCATAGAGTGTGAAAACTGAGTTTCCTTGAGAGCTGCTTGGAAGCCTGATGGTGTGTGAAGTTAGTGAGCCAAATGGAGTTGTTCTCCCACAAGAACCACTCGGCTGATCCTTCTTCAATATGCCCTTCACCAACATGCAGTGTTTCCTTGATTGAATTAGCTCTCACACCAATATTTGCGTCTAGAGCCTTTGCATTGAGGGCTATCTGAAAACGGCTGTGGTGCTGAAGTTGCCTGTGAATGTGGAGTTGGTGGCATGTGAAACCCGCATGTGGAGCATTCGTTTGTGTGGGATGCTCTACCAGGTTCATTCCTAGATAATGCACTCAAAGGGCACTAAGCATAGAGTGTGAAAACTGAGTTTCCTTGAGAGCTGCTTGGAAGCCTGATGGTGTGTGAAGTTAGTGAGCCAAATGGAGTTGTTCTCCCACAAGAACCACTCAGCTGATCCTTCTTCAATATGCCCTTCACCAACATGCAGTGTTTCCTTGATTGAATTAGCTCTCACACCAATATTTGCGTCTAGAGCCTTTGCATTGAGGGCTATCTGAAAACGGCTGTGGCGCTGAAGTTGCCTGAGAATGTGGAGTTGGTGGCATGTGAAACCCGCATGTGGAGCATTCGTTTGTGTGGGATGCTCTACCAGGTTCATTTCAGTCCTAGCCATACAAAGGGCACTAAGCATAGAGTGTGAAAACTGAGTTTCCTTGAGAGCTGCTTGGAAGCCTGATGGTGTGTGAAGGTAGTGAGCCAAATGGAGTTGTTCTCCCACAAGAACCACTCGGCTGATCCTTCTTCAACATGCCCTTCACCAACATGCAGTGTTTCCTTGATTGAATTAGCTCTCACACCAATATTTGCGTCTAGAGCCTTTGCATTGAGGGCTATCTGAAAACGGCTGTGGCGCTGAAGTTGCCTGTGAATGTGGAGTTGGTGGCATGTGAAACCCGCATGTGGAGCATTCGTTTGTGTGGGATGCTCTACCAGGTTTATTCCTAGATAATGCACTCAAAGGGCACTAAGCATAGAGTGTGAAAACTGAGTTTCCTTGAGAGCTGCTTGGAAGCCTGATGGTGTGTGAAGTTAGTGAGCCAAATGGAGTTGTTCTCCCACAAGAACCACTCGGCTGATCCTTCTTCAATATGCCCTTCACCAACATGCAGTGTTTCCTTGATTGAATTAGCTCTCACACCAATATTTGCGTCTAGAGCCTTTGCATTGAGGGCTATCTGAAAACGGCTGTGGCGCTAAAGTTGCCTGTGAATGTGGAGTTGGTGGCATGTGAAACCCGCATGTGGAGCATTCGTTTGTGTGGGATGCTCTACCAGGTTCATTTCAGTCCTAGCCATACAAAGGGCACTAAGCATAGAGTGTGAAAACTGAGTTTCCTTGAGAGCTGCTTGGAAGCCTGATGGTTGTGAAGTTAGTGAGCCAAATGGAGTTGTTCTCGCCACAAGAGCCACTCGGCTGATCCTTCTTCAATATGCCCTTCACCAACATGCAGTGTTTCCTTGATTGAATTAGCTCTCACACCAATATTTGCGTCTAGAGCCTTTGCATTGAGGGCTATCTGAAAACGGCTGTGGCGCTGAAGTTGCCTGAGAATGTGGAGTTGGTGGCATGTGAAACCCGCATGTGGAGCATTCGTTTGTGTGGGATGCTCTACCAGGTTCATTCCTAGATAATGCACTCAAAGGGCACTAAGCATAGAGTGTGAAAACTGAGTTTCCTTGAGAGCTGCTTGGAAGCCTGATGGTGTGTGAAGTTAGTGAGCCAAATGGAGTTGTTCTCCCACAAGAACCACTCGGCTGATCCTTCTTCAATATGCCCTTCACCAACATGCAGTGTTTCCTTGATTGAATTAGCTCTCACACCAATATTTGCGTCTAGAGCCTTTGCATTGAGGGCTATCTGAAAACGGCTGTGGCGCTGAAGTTGCCTGTGAATGTGGAGTTGGTGGCATGTGAAACCCGCATGTGGAGCATTCGTTTGTGTGGGATGCTCTACCAGGTTCATTCCTAGATAATGCACTCAAAGGGCACTAAGCATAGAGTGTGAAAACTGAGTTTCCTTGAGAGCTGCTTGGAAGCCTGATGGTGTGTGAAGTTAGTGAGCCAAATGGAGTTGTTCTCCCACAAGAACCACTCGGCTCTGATCCTTCTTCAATATGCCCTTCACCAACATGCAGTGTTTCCTTGATTGAATTAGCTCTCACACCAATATTTGCGTCTAGAGCCTTTGCATTGAGGGCTATCTGAAAACGGCTGTGGCGCTGAAGTTGCCTGTGAATGTGGAGTTGGTGGCATGTGAAACCCGCATGTGGAGCATTCGTTTGTGTGGGATGCTCTACCAGGTTCATTCCTAGATAATGCACTCAAAGGGCACTAAGCATAGAGTGTGAAAACTGAGTTTCCTTGAGAGCTGCTTGGAAGCCTGATGGTGTGTGAAGTTAGTGAGCCAAATGGAGTTGTTCTCCCACAAGAACCACTCGGCTGATCCTTCTTCAATATGCCCTTCACCAACATGCAGTGTTTCCTTGATTGAATTAGCTCTCACACCAATATTTGCGTCTAGAGCCTTTGCATTGAGGGCTATCTGAAAACGGCTGTGGCGCTGAAGTTGCCTGAGAATGTGGAGTTGGTGGCATGTGAAACCCGCATGTGGAGCATTCGTTTGTGTGGGATGCTCTACCAGGTTCATTTCAGTCCTAGCCATACAAAGGGCACTAAGCATAGAGTGTGAAAACTGAGTTCCTTGAGAGCTGCTTGGAAGCCTGATGGTGTGTGAAGGTATTGAGCCAAATGGAGTTGTTCTCCCACAAGAACCACTCGGCTGATCCTTCTTCAATATGCCCTTCACCAACATGCAGTGTTTCCTTGATATGAATTAGCTCTCACACCAATATTTGCGTCTAGAGCCTTTGCATTGAGGGCTATCTGAAAACGGCTGTGGTGCTGAAGTTGCCTGTGAATGTGGAGTTGGTGGCATGTGAAACCCGCATGTGGAGCATTCGTTTGTGTGGGATGCTCTACCAGGTTCATTCCTAGATAATGCACTCAAAGGGCACTAAGCATAGAGTGTGAAAACTGAGTTTCCTTGAGAGCTGCTTGGAAGCCTGATGGTGTGTGAAGTTAGTGAGCCAAATGGAGTTGTTCTCCCACAAGAACCACTCGGCTGATCCTTCTTCAATATGCCCTTCACCAACATGCAGTGTTTCCTTGATTGAATTAGCTCTCACACCAATATTTGCGTCTAGAGCCTTTGCATTGAGGGCTATCTGAAAACGGCTGTGGCGCTGAAGTTGCCTGTGAATGTGGAGTTGGTGGCATGTGAAACCCGCATGTGGAGCATTCGTTTGTGTGGGATGCTCTACCAGGTTCATTCCTAGATAATGCACTCAAAGGGCACTAAGCATAGAGTGTGAAAACTGAGTTTCCTTGAGAGCTGCTTGGAAGCCTGATGGTGTGTGAAGTTAGTGAGCCAAATGGAGTTGTTCTCCCACAAGAACCACTCGGCTGATCCTTCTTCAATATGCCCTTCACCAACATGCAGTGTTTCCTTGATTGAATTAGCTCTCACACCAATATTTGCGTCTAGAGCCTTTGCATTGAGGGCTATCTGAAAACGGCTGTGGCGCTGAAGTTGCCTGAGAATGTGGAGTTGGTGGCATGTGAAACCCGCATGTGGAGCATTCGTTTGTGTGGGATGCTCTACCAGGTTCATTTCAGTCCTAGCCATACAAAGGGCACTAAGCATAGAGTGTGAAAACTGAGTTTCCTTGAGAGCTGCTTGGAAGCCTGATGGTGTGTGAAGGTAGTGAGCCAAATGGAGTTGTTCTCCCACAAGAACCACTCGGCTGATCCTTCTTCAATATGCCCTTCACCAACATGCAGTGTTTACTTGATTGAATTAGCTCTCACACCAATATTTGCGTCTAGAGCCTTTGCATTGAGGGCTATCTGAAAACGGCTGTGGCGCTGAAGTTGCCTGTGAATGTGGAGTTGGTGGCATGTGAAACCCGCATGTGGAGCATTCGTTTGTGTGGGATACTCTACCAGGTTCATTCCTAGATAATGCACTCAAAGGGCACTAAGCATAGAGTGTGAAAACTGAGTTTCCTTGAGAGCTGCTTGGAAGCCTGATGGTGTGTGAAGTTAGTGAGCCAAATGGAGTTGTTCTCCCACAAGAACCACTTGGCTGATCCTTCTTCAATATGCCCTTCACCAACATGCAGTGTTTCCTTGATTGAATTAGCTCTCACACCAATATTTGCGTCTAGAGCCTTTGCATTGAGGGCTATCTGAAAACGGCTGTGGCGCTGAAGTTGCCTGTGAATGTGGAGTTGGTGGCATGTGAAACCCGCATGTGGAGCATTCGTTTGTGTGGGATGCTCTACCAGGTTCATTTCAGTCGTAGCCATACAAAGGGCACTAAGCATAGAGTGTGAAAACTGAGTTTCCTTGAGAGCTGCTTGGAAGCCTGATGGTGTGTGAAGTTAGTGAGCCAAATGGAGTTGTTCTCCCACAAGAACCACTCGGCTGATCCTTCTTCAATATGCCCTTCACCAACATGCAGTGTTTCCTTGATTGAATTAGCTCTCACACCAATATTTGCGTCTAGAGCCTTTGCATTGAGGGCTATCTGAAAACGGCTGTGGCGCTGAAGTTGCCTGTGAATGTGGAGTTGGTGGCATGTGAAACCCGCATGTGGAGCATTCGTTTGTGTGGGATGCTCTACCAGGTTTATTCCTAGATAATGCACTCAAAGGGCACTAAGCATAGAGTGTGAAAACTGAGTTTCCTTGAGAGCTGCTTGGAAGCCTGATGGTGTGTGAAGTTAGTGAGCCAAATGGAGTTGTTCTCCCACAAGAACCACTCGGCTGATCCTTCTTCAATATGCCCTTCACCAACATGCAGTGTTTCCTTGATTGAATTAGCTCTCACACCAATATTTGCGTCTAGAGCCTTTGCATTGAGGGCTATCTGAAAACGGCTGTGGCGCTGAAGTTGCCTGTGAATGTGGAGTTGGTGGCATGTGAAACCCGCATGTGGAGCATTCGTTTGTGTGGGATGCTCTACCAGGTTTATTCCTAGATAATGCACTCAAAGGGCACTAAGCATAGAGTGTGAAAACTGAGTTTCCTTGAGAGCTGCTTGGAAGCCTGATGGTGTGTGAAGTTAGTGAGCCAAATGGAGTTGTTCTCCCACAAGAACCACTCGGCTGATCCTTCTTCAATATGCCCTTCACCAACATGCAGTGTTTCCTTGATTGAATTAGCTCTCACACCAATATTTGCGTCTAGAGCCTTTGCATTGAGGGCTATCTGCAAACGGCTGTGGCGCTGAAGTTGCCTGTGAATGTGGAGTTGGTGGCATGTGAAACCCGCATGTGGAGCATTCGTTTGTGTGGGATGCTCTACCAGGTTCATTTCAGTCCTAGCCATACAAAGGGCACTAAGCATAGAGTGTGAAAACTGAGTTTCCTTGAGAGCTGCTTGGAAGCCTGATGGTGTGTGAAGTTAGTGAGCCAAATGGAGTTGTTCTCCCACAAGAACCACTCGGCTGATCCTTCTTCAATATGCCCTTCACCAACATGCAGTGTTTCCTTGATTGAATTAGCTCTCACACCAATATTTGCGTCTAGAGCCTTTGCTTTGAGGGCTATCTGAAAACGGCTGTGGTGCTGAAGTTGCCTGTGAATGTGGAGTTGGTGGCATGTGAAACCCGCATGTGGAACATTCGTTTGTGTGGGATGCTCTACCAGGTTCATTCCTAGATAATGCACTCAAAGGGCACTAAACATAGAGTGTGAAAACTGAGTTTCCTTGAGAGCTGCTTGGAAGCCTGATTGTGTGTGAAGTTAGTGAGCCAAATGGAGTTGTTCTCCCACAAGAACCACTCGGCTGATCCTTCTTCAATATGCCCTTCACCAACATGCAGTGTTTCCTTGATTGAATTAGCTCTCACACCAATATTTGCGTCTAGAGCCTTTGTTTTGAGGGCTATCTGAAAATGGCTGTGGCGCTGAAGTTGCCTGAGAATGTGGAGTTGGTGGCATGTGAAACCCGCATGTGGAGCATTCGTTTGTGTGGGATGCTCTACCAGGTTCATTTCAGTCCTAGCCATACAAAGGGCACTAAGCATAGAGTGTGAAAACTGAGTTTCCTTGAGAGCTGCTTGGAAGCCTGATGGTGTGTGAAGTTAGTGAGCCAAATGGAGTTGTTCTCCCACAAGAACCACTCGGCTGATCCTTCTTCAATATGCCCTTCACCAACATGCAGTGTTTCCTTGATTGAATTAGCTCTCACACCAATATTTGCGTCTAGAGCCTTTGCATTGAGGGCTATCTGAAAACGGCTGTGGCGCTGAAGTTGCCTGTGAATGTGGAGTTGGTGGCATGTGAAACCCGCATGTGGAGCATTCGTTTGTGTGGGATACTCTACCAGGTTCATTCCTAGATAATGCACTCAAAGGGCACTAAGAATAGAGTGTGAAAACTGAGTTTCCTTGAGAGCTGCTTGGAAGCTTGATGGTGTGTGAAGTTAGTGAGCCAAATGGAGTTGTTCTCCCACAAGAACCACTCGGCTGATCCTTCTTCAATATGCCCTTCACCAACATGCAGTGTTTCCTTGATTGAATTAGCTCTCACACCAATATTTGCGTCTAGAGCCTTTGCATTGAGGGCTATCTGAAAACGGCTGTGGTGCTGAAGTTGCCTGTGAATGTGGAGTTGGTGGCATGTGAAACCCGCATGTGGAGCATTCGTTTGTGTGGGATGCTCTACCAGGTTCATTCCTAGATAATGCACTCAAAGGGCACTAAGCATAGAGTGTGAAAACTGAGTTTCCTTGAGAGCTGCTTGGAAGCCTGATGGTGTGTGAAGTTAGTGAGCCAAATGGAGTTGTTCTCCCACAAGAACCACTCGGCTGATCCTTCTTCAATATGCCCTTCACCAACATGCAGTGTTTCCTTGATTGAATTAGCTCTCACACCAATATTTGCGTCTAGAGCCTTTGCATTGAGGGCTATCTGAAAACGGCTGTGGCGCTGAAGTTGCCTGTGAATGTGGAGTTGGTGGCATGTGAAACCCGCATGTGGAGCATTCGTTTGTGTGGGATGCTCTACCAGGTTCATTTCAGTCCTAGCCATACAAAGGGGCACTAAGCATAGAGTGTGAAAACTGAGTTTCCTTGAGAGCTGCTTGGAAGCCTGATGGTGTGTGAAGTTAGTGAGCCAAATGGAGTTGTTCTCCCACAAGAACCACTCGGCTGATCCTTCTTCAATATGCCCTTCACCAACATGCAGTGTTTCCTTGATTGAATTAGCTCTCACACCAATATTTGCGTCTAGAGCCTTTGCATTGAGGGCTATCTGAAAACGGCTGTGGCGCTGAAGTTGCCTGAGAATGTGGAGTTGGTGGCATGTGAAACCCGCATGTGGAGCATTCGTTTGTGTGGGATGCTCTACCAGGTTCATTTCAGTCCTAGCCATACAAAGGGCACTAAGCATAGAGTGTGAAAACTGAGTTTCCTTGAGAGCTGCTTGGAAGCCTGATGGTGTGTGAAGGTAGTGAGCCAAATGGAGTTGTTCTCCCACAAGAACCACTCGGCTGATCCTTCTTCAATATGCCCTTCACCAACATGCAGTGTTTCCTTGATTGAATTAGCTCTCACACCAATATTTGCGTCTAGAGCCTTTGCATTGAGGGCTATCTGAAAACGGCTGTGGCGCTGAAGTTGCCTGTGAATGTGGAGTTGGTGGCATGTGAAACCCGCATGTGGAACATTCGTTTGTGTGGGATGCTCTACCAGGTTCATTCCTAGATAATGCATTCAAAGGCCACTAAGCATAGAGTGTGAAAACTGAGTTTCCTTGAGAGCTGCTTGGAAGCCTGATGGTGTGTGAAGTTAGTGAGCCAAATGGAGTTGTTCTCCCACAAGAACCACTCGGCTGATCCTTCTTCAATATGCCCTTCACCAACATGCAGTGTTTCCTTGATTGAATTAGCTCTCACACCAATATTTGCGTCTAGAGCCTTTGCATTGAGGGCTATCTGAAAACGGCTGTGGCGCTGAAGTTGCCTGTGAATGTGGAGTTGGTGGCATGTGAAACTCGCATGTGGAGCATTCGTTTGTGTGGGATGCTCTACCAGGTTCATTCCTAGATAATGCACTCAAAGGGCACTAAGCATAGAGTGTGAAAACTGAGTTTCCTTGAGAGCTGCTTGGAAGCCTGATGGTGTGTGAAGTTAGTGAGCCAAATGGAGTTGTTCTCCCACAAGAACCACTCGGCTGATCCTTCTTCAATATGCCCTTCACCAACATGCAGTGTTTCCTTGATTGAATTAGCTCTCACTCCAATATTTGCGTCTAGAGCCTTTGCATTGAGGGCTATCTGAAAACGGCTGTGGCGCTGAAGTTGCCTGTGAATGTGGAGTTGGTGGCATGTGAAACCCGCATGTGGAGCATTCGTTTGTGTGGGATGCTCTACCAGGTTCATTCCTAGATAATGCATTCAAAGGGCACTAAACATAGAGTGTGAAAACTGAGTTTCCTTGAGAGCTGCTTGGAAGCCTGATGGTGTGTGAAGTTAGTGAGCCAAATGGAGTTGTTCTCCCACAAGAACCACTCGGCTGATCCTTCTTCAATATGCCCTTCACCAACATGCAGTGTTTCCTTGATTGAATTAGCTCTCACACCAATATTTGCGTCTAGAGCCTTTGCATTGAGGGCTATCTGAAAACGGCTGTGGCGCTGAAGTTGCCTGAGAATGTGGAGTTGGTTCATGTGAAACCCGCATGTGGAGCATTCGTTTGTGTGGGATGCTCTACCAGGTTCATTTCAGTCCTAGCCATACAAAGGGCACTAAGCATAGAGTGTGAAAACTGAGTTTCCTTGAGAGCTGCTTGGAAGCCTGATGGTGTGTGAAGGTAGTGAGCCAAATGGAGTTGTTCTCCCACAAGAACCACTCGGCTGATCCTTCTTCAATATGCCCTTCACCAACATGCAGTGTTTCCTTGATTGAATTAGCTCTCACACCAATATTTGCGTCTAGAGCCTTTGCATTGAGGGCTATCTGAAAACGGCTGTGGCGCTGAAGTTGCCTGTGAATGTGGAGTTGGTGGCATGTGAAACCCGCATGTGGAACATTCGTTTGTGTGGGATGCTCTACCAGGTTCATTCCTAGATAATGCACTCAAAGGGCACTAAGCATAGAGTGTGAAAACTGAGTTTCCTTGAGAGCTGCTTGGAAGCCTGATGGTGTGTGAAGTTAGTGAGCCAAATGGAGTTGTTCTCCCACAAGAACCACTCGGCTGATCCTTCTTCAATATGCCCTTCACCAACATGCAGTGTTTCCTTGATTGAATTAGCTCTCACACCAATATTTGCGTCTAGAGCCTTTGCATTGAGGGCTATCTGAAAACGGCTGTGGCGCTGAAGTTGCCTGTGAATGTGGAGTTGGTGGCATGTGAAACCCGCATGTGGAGCATTCGTTTGTGTGGGATACTCTACCAGGTTCATTCCTAGATAATGCACTCAAAGGGCACTAAGCATAGAGTGTGAAAACTGAGTTCCCTTCCCCCCCTTTGAGAGCTGCTTGGAAGCCTGATGGTGTGTGAAGTTAGTGAGCCAAATGGAGTTGTTCTCCCACAAGAACCACTCGGCTGATCCTTCTTCAATATGCCCTTCACCAACATGCAGTGTTTCCTTGATTGAATTAGCTCTCACACCAATATTTGCGTCTAGAGCCTTTGCATTGAGGGCTATCTGAAAACGGCTGTGGCGCTGAAGTTGCCTGTGAATGTGGAGTTGGTGGCATGTGAAACCCGCATGTGGAGCATTCGTTTGTGTGGGATGCTCTACCAGGTTCATTTCAGTCGTAGCCATACAAAGGGCACTAAGCATAGAGTGTGAAAACTGAGTTTCCTTGAGAGCTGCTTGGAAGCCTGATGGTGTGTGAAGTTAGTGAGCCAAATGGAGTTGTTCTCCCACAAGAACCACTCGGCTGATCCTTCTTCAATATGCCCTTCACCAACATGCAGTGTTTCCTTGATTGAATTAGCTCTCACACCAATATTTGCGTCTAGAGCCTTTGCATTGAGGGCTATCTGAAAACGGCTGTGGCGCTGAAGTTGCCTGTGAATGTGGAGTTGGTGGCATGTGAAACCCGCATGTGGAGCATTCGTTTGTGTGGGATGCTCTACCAGGTTTATTCCTAGATAATGCACTCAAAGGGCACTAAGCATAGAGTGTGAAAACTGAGTTTCCTTGAGAGCTGCTTGGAAGCCTGATGGTGTGTGAAGTTAGTGAGCCAAATGGAGTTGTTCTCCCACAAGAACCACTCGGCTGATCCTTCTTCAATATGCCCTTCACCAACATGCAGTGTTTCCTTGATTGAATTAGCTCTCACACCAATATTTGCGTCTAGAGCCTTTGCTTTGAGGGCTATCTGAAAATGGCTGTGGCGCTGAAGTTGCCTGAGAATGTGGAGTTGGTGGCATGTGAAACCCGCATGTGGAGCATTCGTTTGTGTGGGATGCTCTACCAGGTTCATTTCAGTCCTAGCCATACAAAGGGCACTAAGCATAGAGTGTGAAAACTGAGTTTCCTTGAGAGCTGCTTGGAAGCCTGATGGTGTGTGAAGGTAGTGAGCCAAATGGAGTTGTTCTCCCACAAGAACCACTCGGCTGATCCTTCTTCAATATGCCCTTCACCAACATGCAGTGTTTCCTTGATTGAATTAGCTCTCACAACCAATATTTGCGTCTAGAGCCTTTGCATTGAGGGCTATCTGAAAACGGCTGTGGCGCTGAAGTTGCCTGTGAATGTGGAGTTGGTGGCATGTGAAACCCGCATGTGGAGCATTCGTTTGTGTGGGATACTCTACCAGGTTCATTCCTAGATAATGCACTCAAAGGGGCACTAAGAATAGAGTGTGAAAACTGAGTTTCCTTGAGAGCTGCTTGGAAGCTTGATGGTGTGTGAAGTTAGTGAGCCAAATGGAGTTGTTCTCCCACAAGAACCACTCGGCTGATCCTTCTTCAATATGCCCTTCACCAACATGCAGTGTTTCCTTGATTGAATTAGCTCTCACACCAATATTTGCGTCTAGAGCCTTTGCATTGAGGGCTATCTGAAAACGGCTGTGGTGCTGAAGTTGCCTGTGAATGTGGAGTTGGTGGCATGTGAAACCCGCATGTGGAGCATTCGTTTGTGTGGGATGCTCTACCAGGTTCATTCCTAGATAATGCACTCAAAGGGCACTAAGCATAGAGTGTGAAAACTGAGTTTCCTTGAGAGCTGCTTGGAAGCCTGATGGTGTGTGAAGTTAGTGAGCCAAATGGAGTTGTTCTCCCACAAGAACCACTCGGCTGATCCTTCTTCAATATGCCCTTCACCAACATGCAGTGTTTCCTTGATTGAATTAGCTCTCACACCAATATTTGCGTCTAGAGCCTTTGCATTGAGGGCTATCTGAAAACGGCTGTGGCGCTGAAGTTGCCTGTGAATGTGGAGTTGGTGGCATGTGAAACCCGCATGTGGAGCATTCGTTTGTGTGGGATGCTCTACCAGGTTCATTTCAGTCCTAGCCATACAAAGGGCACTAAGCATAGAGTGTGAAAACTGAGTTTCCTTGAGAGCTGCTTGGAAGCCTGATGGTGTGTGAAGTTAGTGAGCCAAATGGAGTTGTTCTCCCACAAGAACCACTCGGCTGATCCTTCTTCAATATGCCCTTCACCAACATGCAGTGTTTCCTTGATTGAATTAGCTCTCACACCAATATTTGCGTCTAGAGCCTTTGCATTGAGGGCTATCTGAAAACGGCTGTGGCGCTGAAGTTGCCTGAGAATGTGGAGTTGGTGGCATGTGAAACCCGCATGTGGAGCATTCGTTTGTGTGGGATGCTCTACCAGGTTCATTTCAGTCCTAGCCATACAAAGGGCACTAAGCATAGAGTGTGAAAACTGAGTTTCCTTGAGAGCTGCTTGGAAGCCTGATGGTGTGTGAAGGTAGTGAGCCAAATGGAGTTGTTCTCCCACAAGAACCACTCGGCTGATCCTTCCTCAATATGCCCTTCACCAACATGCAGTGTTTCCTTGATTGAATTAGCTCTCACACCCAATATTTGCGTCTAGAGCCTTTGCATTGAGGGCTATCTGAAAACGGCTGTGGCGCTGAAGTTGCCTGTGAATGTGGAGTTGGTGGCATGTGAAACCCGCATGTGGAACATTCGTTTGTGTGGGATGCTCTACCAGGTTCATTCCTAGATAATGCATTCAAATGCCACTAAGCATAGAGTGTGAAAACTGAGTTTCCCCTCCCTGAGAGCTGCTTGGAAGCCTGATGGTGTGTGAAGTTAGTGAGCCAAATGGAGTTGTTCTCCCACAAGAACCACTCGGCTGATCCTTCTTCAATATGCCCTTCACCAACATGCAGTGTTTCCTTGATTGAATTAGCTCTCACACCAATATTTGCATCTAGAGCCTTTGCATTGAGGGCTATCTGAAAACGGCTGTGGCGCTGAAGTTGCCTGTGAATGTGGAGTTGGTGGCATGTGAAACCCGCATGTGGAGCATTCGTTTGTGTGGGATGCTCTACCAGGTTCATTCCTAGATAATGCACTCAAAGGGCACTAAGCATAGAGTGTGAAAACTGAGTTTCCTTGAGAGCTGCTTGGAAGCCTGATGGTGTGTGAAGTTAGTGAGCCAAATGGAGTTGTTCTCCCACAAGAACCACTCGGCTGATCCTTCTTCAATATGCCCTTCACCAACATGCAGTGTTTCCTTGATTGAATTAGCTCTCACACCAATATTTGCGTCTAGAGCCTTTGCATTGAGGGCTATCTGAAAACGGCTGTGGCGCTGAAGTTGCCTGTGAATGTGGAGTTGGTGGCATGTGAAACCCGCATGTGGAACATTCGTTTGTGTGGGATGCTCTACCAGGTTCATTCCTAGATAATGCACTCAAAGGGCACTAAACATAGAATGTGAAAACTGAGTTTCCTTGAGAGCTGCTTGGAAGCCTGATTGTGTGTGAAGTTAGTGAGCCAAATGGAGTTGTTCTCCCACAAGAACCACTCGGCTGATCCTTCTTCAATATGCCCTTCACCAACATGCAGTGTTTCCTTGATTGAATTAGCTCTCACACCAATATTTGCGTCTAGAGCCTTTGCTTTGAGGGCTATCTGAAAATGGCTGTGGCGCTGAAGTTGCCTGAGAATGTGGAGTTGGTGGCATGTGAAACCCGCATGTGGAGCATTCGTTTGTGTGGGATGCTCTACCAGGTTCATTTCAGTCCTAGCCATACAAAGGGCACTAAGCATAGAGTGTGAAAACTGAGTTTCCTTGAGAGCTGCTTGGAAGCCTGATGGTGTGTGAAGGTAGTGAGCCAAATGGAGTTGTTCTCCCACAAGAACCACTCGGCTGATCCTTCTTCAATATGCCCTTCACCAACATGCAGTGTTTCCTTGATTGA
>NW_026700863.1:0-33076 GCF_030435755.1 Ochotona princeps | reverse complement strand
TGCACTAAGCATAGAGTGTGAAAACTGAGTTTCCCTTGAGAGCTGCTTGGAAGCCTGATGGTGTGTGAAGTTAGTGAGCCAAATGGAGTTGTTCTCCCACAAGAACCACTCGGCAGATCCTTCTTCAATATGCCCTTCACCAACATGCAGTGTTTCCTTGATTGAATTAGCTCTCACACCAACTATTTGCGTCTAGAGCCTTTGCATTGAGGGCTATCTGAAAACGGCTGTGGCGCTGAAGTTGCCTGTGAATGTGGAGTTGGTGGCATGTGAAAAGCGCATGTGGAGCATTCGTTTGTGTGGGATGCTGACCAAGCTTCATTTCAGTCCCTAGGCACACAAAGGGCACTCAGCATAGAGTGTGAAAACTGAGTTTCCTTGAGAGCTGCTTGGAAGCCTGATGGTGTGTGAAGTTAGTGAGCCAAATGGAGTTGTTCTCCACAAGAACCACTCGGCTGATCCTTCTTCAATATGCCCTTCACCAACATGCAGTGTTTCCTTGATTGAATTAGCTCTCACACCAATATTTGCGTCTAGAGCCTTTGCATTGAGGGCTATCTGAAAACGGCTGTGGGCGCTGAAGTTGCCTGTGAATGTGGAGTTGGTGGCATGTGAAACCCGCATGTGGAGCATTCGTTTGTGTGGGATGCTCTACCAGGTTCATTCCTTGATAATGCACTCAAAGGGCACTAAGCATAGAGTGTGAAAACTGAGTTTCCTTGAGAGCTGCTTGAAGCCTGATGGTGTGTGAAGTTAGTGAGCACAAATGGAGTTGTTCTCCCACAAGAACCACTCGGCTGATCCTTCTTCAATATGCCCTTCACCAACATGCAGTGTTTCCTTGATTGAATTAGCTCTCACACCAATATTTGCGTCTAGAGCCTTTGCATTGAGGGCTATCTGAAAACGGCTGTGGCGCTGACAGTTGCCTGTGAATGTGGAGTTGGTGGCATGTGAAACCCGCATGTGGAGCATTCGTTTGTGTGGGATGCTCTACCAGGTTCATTCCTAGATAATGCACTCAAAGGGCACTAAGCATAGAGTGTGAAGCCTGAGTTCCTTGAGAGCTGCTTGGAAGCCTGATGGTGTGTGAAGTTAGTGAGCCAAATGGAGTTGTTCTCCCACAAGAACCACTCGGCTGATCCTTCTTCAATATGCCCTTCACCAACATGCAGTGTTTCCTTGATTGAATTAGCTCTCACACCAATATTTGCGTCTAGAGCCCTTTGCATTGAGGGCTATCTGAAAACGGCTGGTGGCGCTGAAGTTGCTTGTGAATGTGGAGTTGGTGGCATGTGAAACCCGCATGTGAAGCATTCGTTTGTGTGGGATGCTCTACCAGGTTCATTCCTAGATAATGCACTCAAAGAGCACTAAGCATAGAGTGTGAAAACTGAGTTTCCTTGAGAGCTGCTTGGAAGCCTGATGGTGTGTGAAGTTAGTGAGCCAATTGGAGTTGTTCTCCCACAAGAAACCACTCGGCTGATCCTTCTTCAATATGCCCTTCACCAACATGCAGTGTTTCCTTGATTGAATTAGCTCTCACACCAATATTTGCGTCTAGAGCCTTTGCATTGAGGGCTATCTGAAAATGGCTGTGGCGCTGACGTTGCCTGTGAATGTGGAGTTGGTGGCATGTGAAACCCGCATGCTGGAGCATTCGTTTGTGTGGGATGCTGACCAAGCTTCATTTCAGTCCTAGATAATGCACTCAAAGGGCACTAAGCATAGTGTGAAAACTGAGTTTCCTTGAGAGCTGCTTGGAAGCCTGATGGTGTGTGAAGTTAGTGAGCCAAATGGAGTTGTTCTCCCACAAGAACCACTCGGCTGATCCTTCTTCAATATGCCCTTCACCAACATGCAGTGTTTCCTTGATTGAATTAGCTCTCACACCAATATTTGCGTCTAGAGCCTTTGCATTGAGGGCTATCTGAAAACGGCTGTGGCGCTGAAGTTGCCTGTGAATGTGGAGTTGGTGGCATGTGAAACCCGCATGTGGAGCATTCGTTTGTGTGGGATGCTGACCAAGCTTCATTTCAGTCCTAGGCACACAAAGGGCACTAAGCATAGAGTGTGAAAACTGAGTTTCCTTGAGAGCTGCTTGGAAGCCTGATGGTGTGTGAAGTTAGTGAGCCAAATGGAGTTGTTCTCCCACAAGAACACTCGGCTGATCCTTCTTCAATATGCCCTTCACCAACATGCAGTGTTTCCTTGATTGAATTAGCTCTCACACCAATATTTGCGTCTAGAGCCTTTGCATTGCGGGCTATCTGAAAACGGCTGTGGCGCTGAAGTTGCCTGTGAATGTGGAGTTGGTGGCATGTGAAACCCGCATGTGGAGCATTCGTTTGTGTGGGATGCTCTACCAGGTTCATTCCTAGATAATGCACTCAAAGGACACTAAGCATAGAGTGTGAAAACTGAGTTTCCTTGAGAGCTGCTTGGAAGCCTGATGGTGTGTGAAGTTAGTGAGCCAAATGGAGTTGTTCTCGCCATAAAGGAACCACTCGGGCTGCATCCTTGCTCTTCAATATGACAAGCCTCACCAACATGCAGTGTTTCCTTGATTGAATTAGCTCTCACACCAATATTTGCGTCTAGAGCCTTTGCATTGAGGGCTATCTGAAAACGGCTGTGGCGCTGAAGTTGCCTGTGAATGTGGAGTTGGTGGCATGTGAAACCCGCATGTGAAGCATTCGTTTGTGTGGGATGCTCTACCAGGTTCATTCCTAAATAATGCACTCAAAGGGCACTAAGCATAGAGTGTGAAACCTGAGTTTCCTTGAGAGCTGCTTGAAGCCTGATGGTGTGTGAAGTTAGTGAGCCAAATGGAGTTGTTCTCCCACAAGAACCACTCGGCTGATCCTTCTTCAATATGCCCTTCACCAACATGCAGTGTTTCCCTTGATTGAATTAGCTCTCACACCAATAT
Source organism: Ochotona princeps (assembly GCF_030435755.1). Classification (NCBI taxonomy): domain Eukaryota; kingdom Metazoa; phylum Chordata; class Mammalia; order Lagomorpha; family Ochotonidae; genus Ochotona; species Ochotona princeps. The sequence continues at coordinate 30,144 of NW_026700863.1, read as the reverse complement.
TTGCGTCTAGAGCCTTTGCATTGAGGGCTATCTGAAAACGGCTGTGGCGCTGAAGTTGCCTGTGAATGTGGAGTTGGTGGCATGTGAAAACCTGCATGTGGAGCATTCGTTTGTGTGGGATGCTGACCAAGCTTCATTTCAGTCCTAGCACACAAAGGACACTAAGCATAGAGTGTTAAAACTGAGTTTCCTTGAGAGCTGCTTGGAAGCCTGATGGTGTGTGAAGTTAGTGAGCCAAATGGAGTTGTTCTCCCACAAGAACCACTCGGCTGATCCTTCTTCAATATGCCCTTCACCAACATGCAGTGTTTCCTTGATTGAATTAGCTCTCACACCAATATTTGCGTCTAGAGCCTTTGCATTGCGGGCTATCTGAAAACGGCTGTGGCGCTGAAGTTGCCTGTGAATGTGGAGTTGGTGGCATGTGAAACCCGCATGTGGAGCATTCGTTTGTGTGGATGCTCTACCAGGTTCATTCCTAGATAATGCACTCAAAGGGCACTAAGCATAGAGTGTGAAAACTGAGTTTCCTTGAGAGCTGCTTGGAAGCCTGATGGTGTGTGAAGTTAGTGAGCCAAATGGAGTTGTTCTCCCACAAGAACCACTCGGCTGATCCTTCTTCAATATGCCCTTCACCAACATGCAGTGTTTCCTTGATTGAATTAGCTCTCACACCAATATTTGCGTCTAGAGCCTTTGCATTGAGGGCTATCTGAAAACGGCTGTGGCGCTGAAGTTGCCTGTGAATGTGGAGTTGGTGGCATGGTGAAGAAACGCCGCATGTGGAGCATTCGTTTGTGTGGGATGCTCTACCAGGTTCATTCCTAGATAATGCACTCAAAGGGCACTAAGCATAGAGTGTGAAGCCTGAGTTTCCTTGAGAGCTGCTTGGAAGCCTGATGGTGTGTGAAGTTAGTGAGCCAAATGGAGTTGTTCTCCCACAAGAACCACTCGGCTGATCCTTCTTCAATATGCCCTTCACCAACATGCAGTCGTTTCCTTGATTGAATTAGCTCTCACACCAATATTTGCGTCTAGAGCCTTTGCATTGAGGGCTATCTGAAACGGCTGTGGCGCTGAAGTTGCTTGTGAATGTGGAGTTTGGTGGCATGTGAAACCCGCATGTGAAGCATTCGTTTGTGTGGGATGCTCTACCAGGTTCATTCCTAGATAATGCACTCAAAGAGCACTAAGCATAGAGTGTGAAAACTGAGTTTCCTTGAGAGCTGCCTTGGAAGCCTGATGGTGTGTGAAGTTAGTGAGCCAATTGAGTTGTTCTCACCACAAGAACCACTCGGCTGATCCTTTCTTCAATATGCCCTTCACCAACATGCAGTGTTTCCTTGATTGAATTAGCTCTCACACCAATATTTGCGTCTAGAGCCTTTGCATTGAGGGCTATCTGAAAAATGGCTGTGGCGCTGACGTTGCCTGTGAATGTGGAGTTGGTGGCATGTGAAACCCGCATGTGGAGCATTCGTTTGTGTGGGATGCTGACCAAGCTTCATTTCAGTCCTAGATAATGCACTCAAAGGGCACTAAGCATAGTGTGAAAACTGAGTTCCTTGAGAGCTGCTTGGAAGCCTGATGGTGTGTGAAGTTAGTGAGCCAAATGGAGTTGTTCTCCCACAAGAACCACTCGGCTGATCCTTCTTCAATATGCCTTCACAACATGCAGTGTTTCCTTGATTGAATTAGCTCTCACACCAATATTTGCGTCTAGAGCCTTTGCATTGAGGGCTATCTGAAAACGGCTGTGGCGCTGAAGTTGCCTGTGAATGTGGAGTTGGTGGCATGTGAAACCCGCATGTGGAGCATTCGTTTGTGTGGGAATGGCTCTACCAGGTTCATTCCTAGATAATGCACTCAAGGGCACTAAGCATAGAGTGTGAAGCCTGAGTTTCCTTGAGAGCTGCTTGGAAGCCTGATGGTGTGTGAAGTTAGTGAGCCAAATGGAGTTGTTCTCCCACAAGAACCACTCGGCTGATCCTTCTTCAATATGCCCTTCACCAACATGCAGTGTTTCCTTGATTGAATTAGCTCTCACACCAATATTTGCGTCTAGAGCCTTGCATTGAGGGCTATCTGAAACGGCTGTGGCGCTGAAGTTGCCTGTGAATGTGGAGTTGGTGGCATGTGTAAACCCGCATGTGGAGCATTCGTTTTGTGTGGGATGCTCTACCAGGTTCATTCCTTGATAATGCACTCAAAGGGCACTAAGCATAGAGTGTGAAAACTGAGTTTCCTTGAGAGCTGCTTGGAAGCCTGATGGTGTGTGAAGTTAGTGAGCCAAATGGAGTTGTTCTCCCACCAAGAACCACTCGGCTGATCCTTCTTCAATATGCCCTTCACCAACATGCAGTGTTTCCCTTGATTGAATTAGCTCTCACACCAATATTTGCGTCTAGAGCCTTTGCATTGAGGGCTATCTGAAAACGGCTGTGGCGCTGAAGTTGCCTGTGAATGTGGAGTTGGTGGCATGTGAAACCCGCATGTGGAGCATTCGTTTGTGTGGGGATGCTCTACAGGTTCATTCCTAGATAATGCACTCAAAGGGCACTAAGCATAGAGTGTGAAGCCTGAGTTTCCTTGAGAGCTGCTTGGAAGCCTGATGGTGTGTGAAGTTAGTGAGCCAAATGGAGTTGTTCTCCCACAAGAACCACTCGGCTGATCCTTCTTCAATATGCCCTTCACCAACATGCAGTGTTTCCTTGATTGAATTAGCTCTCACACCAATATTTGCGTCTAGAGCCTTTGCATTGAGGGCTATCTGAAAATGGGCTGTGGCGCTGACGTTGCCTGTGAATGTGGAGTTGGTGGCATGTGAAACCCGCATGTGGAGCATTCGTTTGTGTGGGATGCTGACCAAGCTTCATTTCAGTCCTAGATAATGCACTCAAAGGGCACTAAGCATAGTGTGAAAACTGAGTTTCCTGAGAGCTGCTTGGAAGCCTGATGGTGTGTGAAGTTAGTGAGCCAAATGGAGTTGTTCTCCCACAAGAACCACTCGGCTGATCCTTCTTCAATATGCCCTTCACCAACATGCAGTGTTTCCTTGATTGAATTAGCTCTCACACCAATATTTGCGTCTAGAGCCTTTGCATTGAGGGCTATCTGAAAACGGCTGTGGCGATGAAGTTGCCTGTGAATGTGGAGTTGGTGGCATGTGAAACCCGCATGTGGAGCATTCGTTTGTGTGGGATGCTGACCAAGCTTCATTTCAGTCCTAGGCACACAAAGGGCACTAAGCATAGAGTGTGAAAACTGAGTTTCCTTGAGAGCTGCTTGGAAGCCTGATGGTGTGTGAAGTTAGTGAGCCAAATGGAGTTGTTCTCCCACAAGAACCACTCGGCTGATCCTTCTTCAATATGCCCTTCACCAACATGCAGTGTTTCCTTGATTGAATTAGCTCTCACACCAATATTTGCGTCTAGAGCCTTTGCATTGCGGGCTATCTGAAAACGGCTGTGGCGCTGAAGTTGCCTTGTGAATGTGAGTTGGTGGCATGTGAAACCCGCATGTGGAGCATTCGTTTGTGTGGGATGCTCTACCAGGTTCATTCCTAGATAATGCACTCAAAGGGCACTAAGCATAGAGTGTGAAACCTGAGTTTCCTTGAGAGCTGCTTGGAAGCCTGATGGTGTGTGAAGTTAGTGAGCCAAATGGAGTTGTTCTCCCACAAGAACCACTCGGCTGATCCTTCTTCAATATGCCCTTCACCAACATGCAGTGTTTCCTTGATTGAATTAGACTCTCACACCAATATTTGCGTCTAGAGCCTTTGCATTGAGGGCTATCTGAAAACGGCTGTGGCGCTGAAGTTGCCTGTGAATGTGGAGTTGGGTGGCATGTGAAACCCGCATGTGAAGCATCGTTTGTGTGGGATGCTCTACCAGGTTCATTCCTAAATAATGCACTCAAAGGGCACTAAGCATAGAGTGTGAAACCTGAGTTTCCTTGAGAGCTGCTTGGAAGCCTGATGGTGTGTGAAGTTAGTGAGCCAAAATGAGTTGTTCTCCCACAAGAACCACTCGGCTGATCCTTCTTCAATATGCCCTTCACCAACATGCAGTGTTTCCTTGATTGAATTAGCTCTCACACCAATATTTGCGTCTAGAGCCTTTGCATTGAGGGCTATCTGAAACGGCTGTGGGCGCTGAAGTTGCCTGTGAATGTGGAGGTTGGTGGCATGTGAAACCCGCATGTGGAGCAAGTTCGTTTTGTGTGGGATGCTGACCAAGCTTCATTTCAGTCCTAGGCACACAAAGGACACTAAGCATAGAGTGTGAAAACTGAGTTTCCTTGAGAGCTGCTTGGAAGCCTGATGGTGTGTGAAGTTAGTGAGCCAAATGGAGTTGTTTCTCCCACAAGAACCACTCGGCTGATCCTTCTTCAATATGGCCCTTCACAACTTGCAGTGTTTCCTTGATTGAATTAGCTCTCACACCAATATTTGCGTCTAGAGCCTTTGCATTGAGGGCTATCTGAAAACGGCTGTGGCGCTGAAGTTGCCTGTGAATGTGGAGTTGGTGGCATGTGAAACCCGCATGTGGAGCATTCGTTTGTGTGGGATGCTCTACCAGGTTCATTCCTAGATAATGCACTCAAAGGGCACTAAGCATAGAGTGTGAAAACTGAGTTTCCTTGAGAGCTGCTTGGAAGCCTGATGGTGTGTGAAGTTAGTGAGCCAAATGGAGTTGTTCTCCCACAAGAACTACTCGGCTGATCCTTCTTCAATATGCCCTTCACCAACATGCAGTGTTTCCTTGATTGAATTAGCTCTCACACCAATATTTGCGTCTAGAGCCTTTTGCATTGAGGGCTATCTGAAAACAGGCTGTGGTGCTGAAGTTGCCTGTGAATGTGGAGTTGGTGGCATGTGAAACCCGCATGTGGAGCATTCGTTTGTGTGGGAGCTCTACCAGGTTCATTCCTAGATAATGCACTCAAAGGGCACTAAGCATAGAGTGTGAAACTGAGTTTCCTTGAGAGCTGCTTGGAAGCCTGATGGTGTGTGAAGTTAGTGAGCCAAATGGAGTTGTTCTCCCACAAGAACCACTCGGCTGATCCTTCTTCAATATGCCCTTCACCAACATGCAGTGTTTCCTTGATTGAATTAGCTCTCACACCAATATTGCGTCTAGAGCCTTTGCATTGAGGGCTATCTGAAAACGGCCTGTGGTGCTGAAGTTGCCTGTGAATGTGGAGTTGGTGGCATGTGAAACCCGCATGTGGAGCATTCGTTTGTGTGGGATGCTCTACCAGGTTCATTCCTAGATAATGCACTCAAAGGGCACTAAGCATAGAGTGTGAAAACTGAGTTTCCTTGAGAGCTGCTTGGAAGCCTGATGGTGTGTGAAGTTAGTGAGCCAAATGGAGTTGTTCTCCCACAAGAACCACTCGGCTGATCCTTCTTCAATATGCCCTTCACCAACATGCAGTGTTGCCTTGATTGAATTAGCTCTCACACCAATATTTGCGTCTAGAGCCTTTGCATTCGAGGGCTATCTGAAAAACGGCTGTGGCGCTGAAGTTGCCTGTGAATGTGAGGTTGGTGGCATGTGAAACCCGCATGTGGAGCATTCGTTTGTGTGGGATGCTCTACCAGGTTCATTCCTAGATAATGCACTCAAAGGGCACTAAGCATAGAGTGTGAAAACTGAGTTTCCTTGAGAGCTGCTTGGAAGCCTGATGGTGTGTGAAGTTAGTGAGCCAAATGGAGTTGTTCTCCCACAAGAACCACTCGGCTGATCCTTCTTCAATATGCCCTTCACCAACATGCAGTGTTTCCTTGATTGAATTAGCTCTCACACCAATATTTGCGTCTAGAGCCTTTGCATTGAGGGCTATCTGAAAACGGCTGTGGCGCTGAAGTTGCCTGTGAATGTGGAGTTGGTGGCATGTGAAACCCGCATGTGGAGCATTCGTTTGTGTGGGATGCTGACCAAGCTTCATTTCAGTCCTAGGCACACATAGAGCACTAAGCATAGAGTGTGAAAACTGAGTTTCCTTGAGAGCTGCTTGGAAGGCTGATGGTGTGTGAAGTTAGTGAGCCAAATGGAGTTGTTCTCCCACAAGAACCACTCAGCTGATCTTCTTCAATATGCCCTTCACCAACATGCAGTGTTTCCTTGATTGAATTAGCTCTCACACCAATATTTGCGTCTAGAGCCTTTGCATTGAGGGCTATCTGAAAACGGCTGTGGCGCTGAAGTTGCCTGAGAATGTGGAGTTGGTGGCATGTGAAACCCGCATGTGGAGCATTCGTTTGTGTGGGATGCTGATCAAGCTTCATTTCAGTCCCTAGGCACTCAATGGGCACTAAGCATAGTGTGTGAAACTGAGTTTCCTTGAGAGCTGCTTGGAATCCTGATGGTGTGTGAAGTTAGTGAGCAATTGGAGTTGTTCTCCCACAAGAACCACTCGGCTGATCCTTCTTCAATATGCCCTTCACCAACATGCAGTGTTTCCTTGATTGAATTAGCTCTCACACCAATATTTGCGTCTAGAGCCTTTGCATTGAGGGCTATCTGAAAACGGCTGTGGCGCTGAAGTTGCTGTGAATGTGGAGTTGGTGGCATGTGAAACCCGCATGTGGAGCATTCGTTTGTGTGGATGCTCTACCAGGTTCATTCAGTCCTAGCCATACAAAGGGCCCTAAGCATAGAGTGTGAAAACTGAGTTTCCTTGAGAGCTGCTTGAAGCCTGATGGTGTGTGAAGTTAGTGAGCCAAATGGAGTTGTTCCTCTTCCCACAAGAACCACTCGACTGATCCTTCTTCAATATGCCTTCACCAACATGCAGTGTTTCCTTGATTGAATTAGCTCTCACACCAATATTTGCGTCTAGAGCCTTTGCATTGAGGGCTATCTGAAAACGGCTGTGGCGCTGAAGTTGCCTGTGAATGTGGAGTTGGTGGCATGTGAAACCCGCATGTGGAGCATTCGTTTGTGTGGGATGCTGACCATGCTTCATTTCAGTCCCTAGGCAACTCAAAGAGCACTAAGCATAGAGTGTGAAAACTGAGTTTCCTTGAGAGCTGCTTGGAAGCCTGATGGTGTGTGAAGTTAGTGAGCCAAATGGAGTTGTTCTCCCACAAGAACCACTCGGCTGATCCTTCTTCAATATGCCCTTCACCAACATGCAGTGTTTCCTTGATTGAATTAGCTCTCACACCAATATTTGCGTCTAGAGCCTTTGCATTGAGGGCTATCTGAAACGGCTGTGGCGCTGAAGTTGCCTGTGAATGTGGAGTTGGTGGCATGTGAAACCCGCATGTGGAGCATTCGTTGTGTGGGATGCTCTACCAAGGTTCATTCCTAGATAATGCACTCAAGGGCACTAAGCATAGAGTGTTGAAAACTGAGTTTCCTTGAGAGCTGCTTGGAAGCCTGATGGTGTGTGAAGTTAGTGAGCAAATGGAGTTGTTCTCCACAAGAACCACTCGGCTGATTCTTCTTCAACATGCCCTTCACCCAACATGCAGTGTTTCCTTGATTGAATTAGCTCTCACACCAATATTGCGTCTAGAGCCTTTGCATTGAGGGCTATCTGAAAACGGCTGTGGCGCTGAAGTTGCCTGTGAATGTGGAGTTGGTGGCATGTGAAACCCGCATGTGGAGCATTTGTTTCTGTGGGATGCTCTACCAGGTTCATTTCAGTCCTAACCATACAAAGGGGCACTAAACATAGAGTGTGAAAACTGAGTTTCCTTGAGAGCTGCTTGAAGCCTGATGAGTGTGTGAAGTTAGTGAGCCAAAATGGAGTTGTTCTCCCACAAGAACCACTCGGAAGATCCTTCTTCAATATGCCCTTCACCAACATGCAGTGTTTCCTTGATTGAATTAGCTCTCACACCAATATTTGCGTCTAGAGCCTTTGCATTGAGGGCTATCTGAAAACGGCTGTGGCGCTGAAGTTGCCTGTGAATGTGGAGTTGGTGGCATGTGAAACCCGCATGTGGAGCATTCGTTTGTGTGGGATGCTCTACCAGGTTCATTCCTAGATAATGCACTCAAAGGGCACTAAGCATAGAGTGTGAAAACTGAGTTTCCTTGAGAGCTGCTTGGAAGCCTGATGGTGTGTGAAGTTAGTGAGCCAAATGGAGTTGTTCTCCCACAAGAACCACCTCGGCTGATCCTTCTTCAATATGCCCTTCACCAACATGCAGTGTTTCCTTGATTGAATTAGCTCTCACACCAATATTTGCGTCTAGAGCCTTTGCTTTGAGGGCTATCTGCATAACGGCTGTGGCGCTGAAGTTGCCTGTGAATGTGGAGTTGGTGGCATGTGAAACCCGCATGTGGAGCATTCGTTTGTGTGGGATGCTGACCAAGCTTCATTTCAGTCCTAGGCACACAAAGGGCACTAAGCATAGAGTGTGAAAACTGAGTTTCCTTGAGAGCTGCTTGGAATCCTGATGGTCGTGTGAAGTTAGTGAGCCAAATGGAGTTGTTCTCCCACAAGAACCACTCGGCTGATCCTTCTTCAATATGCCCTTCACCAACATGCAGTGTTTCCTTGATTGAATTAGCTCTCACACCAATATTTGCGTTAGAGCCTCTGCATTGCGGGCTATCTGAAAACGGCTGTGGCGCTGAAGTTGCCTGTGAATGTGGATGTTGGTGGCATGTGAAACCGCATGTGGAGCATTCGTTTGTGTGGGATGCTCTACCAGTTCATTCCTAGATAATGCACTCAAAGGGCACTAAGCATAGAGTGTGAAAACTGAGTTTCCTTGAGAGCTTGCTTGGAAGCCTGATGGTGTGTGAAGTTAGTTAGCCAAATGGAGTTGTTCTCCCACAAGAAACCACTCGGCTGATTCCTTCTTCAATATGCCCTTCACCAACATGCAGTGTTTCCTTGATTGAATTAGCTCTCACACCAATATTTGCGTCTAGAGCCTTTGCTTTGAGGGCTATCTGAAAACGGCTGTGGCGCTGAAGTTGCCTGTGAATGTGGAGTTGGTGACATGTGAAACCCGCATGTGGAGCATTCGTTTGTGTGGGATGCTCTACCAGGTTCATTTCAGTCCTAGCCATACAAAGGGCACTAAGCATAGAGGTGTGAAAGCTGAGTTTCCTTGAGAGCGCTGCTTGGAAGCCTGATGGTGTGTGAAGTTAGTGAGCCAAATGGAGTTGTTCTCCCACAAGAACCACTCGGCTGATCCTTCTTCAATATGCCCTTCACCAACATGCAGTGTTTCCTTGATTGAATTAGCTCTCACACCAATATTTGCGTCTAGAGCCTTTGCATTGAGGGCTATCTGAAAACGGCTGTGGCGCTGAAGTTGCCTGTGAATGTGGAGTTGGTGGCATGTGAAACCCGCATGTGGAGTATTCGTTTGTGTGGGATGCTCTACCAGGTTCATTCCCAGATAGTGCACTCAAAGGGCACTAAGCATAGAGTGTGAAAACTGAGTTTCCTTGAGAGCTGCTTGGAAGCCTGATGGTGTGTGAAGTTAGTGAGCCAAATGGAGTTGTTCTCCCACAAGAACCACTCGGCTGATCCTTCTTCAATATGCCCTTCACCAACATGCAGTGTTTCCTTGATTGAATTAGCTCTCACACCAATATTTGCGTCTAGAGCCTTTGCATTGAGGGCTATCTGAAAACGGCTGTGGCGCTGAAGTTGCCTGTGAATCTGGAGTTGGTGGCATGTGAAACCCGCATGTGGAGCATTCGTTTGTGTGGGATGCTCTACCAGGTTCATTCCTAGATAATGCACTCAAAGGGCACTAAGCATAGAGTGTGAAAACTGAGTTTCCTTGAGAGCTGCTTGGAAGCCTGATGGTGTGTGAAGTTAGTGAGCCAAATGGAGTTGTTCTCCCACAAGAACCACTCGGCTGATTCTTCTTCAACATGCCCTTCACCAACATGCAGTGTTTCCTTGATTGAATTAGCTCTCACACCAATATTTGCGTCTAGAGCCTTTGCATTGAGGGCTATCTGAAAACGGCTGTGGCGCTGATGTTGCCTGTGAATGTGGAGTTGGTGGCATGTGAAACCCGCATGTGGAGCATTCGTTTGTGTGGGATGCTAAGCAAGCTTCATTTCAGTCCTAGGCACACTAAGGGCACTAAGCATAGAGTGTGAAAACTGAGTTTCCTTGAGAGCTGCTTGGAAGCCTGATGGTGTGTGAAGTTAGTGAGCCAAATGGAGTTGTTCTCCCACAAGAACCACTTGGCTGATCCTTCTTCAATATGCCCTTCACCAACATGCAGTGTTTCCTTGATTGAATTAGCTCTCACACCAATATTTGCGTCTAGAGCCTTTGCATTGAGGGCTATCTGAAAACGGCTGTGGCGCTGAAGTTGCCTGTGAATGTGGAGTTGGTGGCATGTGAAACCCGCATGTGGAGCATTCGTTTGTGTGGGATGCTCTACCAGGTTCATTCCTAGATAATGCACTCAAAGGGCACTAAGCATAGAGTGTGAAAACTGAGTTTCCTTGAGAGCTGCTTGGAAGCCTGATGGTGTGTGAAGTTAGTGAGCCAAATGGAGTTGTTCTCCCACAAGAACCACTCGGCTGATCCTTCTTCAATATGCCTTTCACCAACATGCAGTGTTTCCTTGATTGAATTAGCTCTGACACCAATATTTGCGTCTAGAGCCTTTGCATTGAGGGCTATCTGAAAACGGCTGTGGCGCTGAAGTTGCCTGTGAATGTGGAGTTGGTGGCATGTGAAACCCGCATGTGGAGCATTCGTTTCTGTGGGATGCTCTACCAGGTTCATTTCAGTCCTAGCCATACAAAGGGCACTAAACATAGAGTGTGAAAACTGAGTTTCCTTGAGAGCTGCTTGGAAGCCTGATGGTGTGTGAAGTTAGTGAGCCAAATGGAGTTGTTCTCCCACAAGAACCACTCGGCTGATCCTTCTTCAATATGCCCTTCACCAACATGCAGTGTTTCCTTGATTGAATTAGCTCTCACACCAATATTTGCGTCTAGAGCCTTTGCATTGAGGGCTATCTGAAAACGGCTGTGGCGCTGAAGTTGCCTGTGAATGTGGAGTTGGTGGCATGTGAAACCCGCATGTGGAGCATTCGTTTGTGTGGGATGCTCTACCAGGTTCATTCCTAGATAATGCACTCAAAGGGCACTAAGCATAGAGTGTGAAAACTGAGTTTCCTTGAGAGCTGCTTGGAAGCCTGATGGTGTGTGAAGTTAGTGAGCCAAATGGAGTTGTTCTCCCACAAGAACCACTCGGCTGATCCTTCTTCAATATGCCCTTCACCAACATGCAGTGTTTCCTTGATTGAATTAGCTCTCACACCAATATTTGCGTCTAGAGCCTTTGCTTTGAGGGCTATCTGAAAACGGCTGTGGCGCTGAAGTTGCCTGTGAATGTGGAGTTGGTGGCATGTGAAACCCGCATGTGGAGCATTCGTTTGTGTGGGATGCTGACCAAGCTTCATTTCAGTCCTAGGCACACAAAGGGCACTAAGCATAGAGTGTGAAAACTGAGTTTCCTTGAGAGCTGCTTGGAAGCCTGATGGTGTGTGAAGTTAGTGAGCCAAATGGAGTTGTTCTCCCACAAGAACCACTCGGCTGATCCTTCTTCAATATGCCCTTCACCAACATGCAGTGTTTCCTTGATTGAATTAGCTCTCACACACCAATATTTGCGTCTAGAGCCTTTGCATTGAGGGCTATCTGAAAACGGCTGTGGCGCTGAAGTTGCCTGTGAATGTGGAGTTGGTGGCATGTGAAACCCGCATGTGGAGCATTCGTTTGTGTGGGATGCTCTACCAGGTTCATTCCTAGATAATGCACTCAAAGAGCACTAAGCATAGAGTGTGAAAACTGAGTTTCCTTGAGAGCTGCTTGGAAGCCTGATGGTGTGTGAAGTTAGTGAGCCAAATGGAGTTGTTCTCCCACAAGAACCACTCGGCTGATCCTGCTTCAATATGCCCTTCACCAACATGCAGTGTTTCCTTGATTGAATTAGCTCTCAACACCAATATTTGCGTCTAGAGCCTTTGCTTTGAGGGCTATCTGAAAACGGCTGTGGCGCTGAAGTTGCCTGTGAATGTGGAGTTGGTGGCATGTGAAACCCGCATGTGAAGCATTCGTTTGTGTGGGATGCTGACCAAGCTTCATTTCAGTCCTAGGCACACAAAGGGCACTAAGCATAGAGTGTGAAAACTGAGTTTCCTTGAGAGCTGCTTGGAATCCTGATGGTGTGTGAAGTTAGTGAGCCAAATGGAGTTGTTCTCCCACAAGAACCACTCGGCTGATCCTTCTTCAATATGCCCTTCACCAACATGCAGTGTTTCCTTGATTGAATTAGCTCTCACACCAATATTTGCGTCTAGAGCCTTTCAAGTGAGGGCTATCTGAAAACGGCTGTGGCGCTGAAGTTGCCTGTGAATGTGGAGTTGGTGGCATGTGAAACCCGCATGTGGAGCATTCGTTTGTGTGGGATGCTCTACCAGGTTCATTCCTAGATAATGCACTCAAAGAGCACTAAGCATAGAGTGTGAAAACTGAGTTTCCTTGAGAGCTGCTTGGAAGCCTGATGGTGTGTGAAGTTAGTGAGCCAAATGGAGTTGTTCTCCCACAAGAACCACTCGGCTGATCCTGCTTCAATATGCCCTTCACCAACATGCAGTGTTTCCTTGATTGAATTAGCTCTCACACCAATATTTGCGTCTAGAGCCTTTGCTTTGAGGGCTATCTGAAAACGGCTGTGGCGCTGAAGTTGCCTGTGAATGTGGAGTTGGTGGCATGTGAAACCCGCATCTGGAGCATTCATTTGTGTGGGATGCTGACCAAGCTTCATTTCAGTCCTAGGCACACAAAGGGCACTAAGCATAGAGTGTGAAAACTGAGTTTCCTTGAGAGCTGCTTGGAATCCTGATGGTGTGTGAAGTTAGTGAGCCAAATGGAGTTGTTCTCCCACAAGAACCACTCGGCTGATCCTTCTTCAATATGCCCTTCACCAACATGCAGTGTTTCCTTGATTGAATTAGCTCTCACACCAATATTTGCGTCTAGAGCCTTTGCAGTGAGGGCTATCTGAAAACGGCTGTGGCGCTGAAGTTGCCTGTGAATGTGGAGTTGGTGGCATGTGAAACCCGCATGTGGAGCATTCGTTTGTGTGGGATGCTCTTCCAGGTTCATTCCTAGATAATGCACTCAAAGGGCACTAAGCATAGAGTGTGAAAACTGAGTTTCCTTGAGAGCTGCTTGGAAGCCTGATGGTGTGTGAAGTTAGTTAGCCAAATGGAGTTGTTCTCCCACAAGAACCACTCGGCTGATCCTTCTTCAATATGCCCTTCACCAACATGCAGTGTTTCCTTGATTGAATTAGCTCTCACACCAATATTTGCGTCTAGAGCCTTTGCTTTGAGGGCTATCTGAAAACGGCTGTGGCGCTGAAGTTGCCTGTGAATGTGGAGTTGGTGACATGTGAAACCCGCATGTGGAGCATTCGTTTGTGTGGGATGCTCTACCAGGTTCATTTCAGTCCTAGCCATACAAAGGGCACTAAGCATAGAGTGTGAAAACTGAGTTTCCTTGAGAGCTGCTTGGAAGCCTGATGGTGTGTGAAGTTAGTGAGCCAAATGGAGTTGTTCTCCCACAAGAACCACTCGGCTGATCCTTCTTCAATATGCCCTTCACCAACATGCAGTGTTTCCTTGATTGAATTAGCTCTCACACCAATATTTGCGTCTAGAGCCTTTGCATTGAGGGCTATCTGAAAACGGCTGTGGCGCTGAAGTTGCCTGTGAATGTGGAGTTGGTGGCATGTGAAACCCGCATGTGGAGTATTCGTTTGTGTGGGATGCTCTACCAGGTTCATTCCCAGATAGTGCACTCAAAGGGCACTAAGCATAGAGTGTGAAAACTGAGTTTCCTTGAGAGCTGCTTGGAAGCCTGATGGTGTGTGAAGTTAGTGAGCCAAATGGAGTTGTTCTCCCACAAGAACCACTCGGCTGATCCTTCTTCAATATGCCCTTCACCAACATGCAGTGTTTCCTTGATTGAATTAGCTCTCACACCAATATTTGCGTCTAGAGCCTTTGCATTGAGGGCTATCTGAAAACGGCTGTGGCGCTGAAGTTGCCTGTGAATGTGGAGTTGGTGGCATGTGAAACCCGCATGTGGAGTATTCGTTTGTGTGGGATGCTCTACCAGGTTCATTCCTAGATAGTGCACTCAAAGGGCACTAAGCATAGAGTGTGAAAACTGAGTTTCCTTGAGAGCTGCTTGGAAGCCTGATGGTGTGTGAAGTTAGTGAGCCAAATGGAGTTGTTCTCCCACAAGAACCACTCGGCTGATCCTTCTTCAATATGCCCTTCACCAACATGCAGTGTTTCCTTGATTGAATTAGCTCTCACACCAATATTTGCGTCTAGAGCCTTTGCATTGAGGGCTATCTGAAAACGGCTGTGGCGCTGAAGTTGCCTGTGAATGTGGAGTTGGTGGCATGTGAAACCCGCATGTGGAGTATTCGTTTGTGTGGGATGCTCTACCAGGTTCATTCCCAGATAGTGCACTCAAAGGGCACTAAGCATAGAGTGTGAAAACTGAGTTTCCTTGAGAGCTGCTTGGAAGCCTGATGGTGTGTGAAGTTAGTGAGCCAAATGGAGTTGTTCTCCCACAAGAACCACTCGGCTGATCCTTCTTCAATATGCCCTTCACCAACATGCAGTGTTTCCTTGATTGAATTAGCTCTCACACCAATATTTGCGTCTAGAGCCTTTGCATTGAGGGCTATCTGAAAACGGCTGTGGCGCTGAAGTTGCCTGTGAATGTGGAGTTGGTGGCATGTGAAACCCGCATGTGGAGCATTCGTTTGTGTGGGATGCTCTACCAGGTTCATTCCTAGATAATGCACTCAAAGGGCACTAAGCATAGAGTGTGAAAACTGAGTTTCCTTGAGAGCTGCTTGGAAGCCTGATGGTGTGTGAAGTTAGTGAGCCAAATGGAGTTGTTCTCCCACAAGAACCACTCGGCTGATTCTTCTTCAACATGCCCTTCACCAACATGCAGTGTTTCCTTGATTGAATTAGCTCTCACACCAATATTTGCGTCTAGAGCCTTTGCATTGAGGGCTATCTGAAAACGGCTGTGGCGCTGATGTTGCCTGTGAATGTGGAGTTGGTGGCATGTGAAACCCGCATGTGGAGCATTCGTTTGTGTGGGATGCTAAGCAAGCTTCATTTCAGTCCTAGGCACACTAAGGGCACTAAGCATAGAGTGTGAAAACTGAGTTTCCTTGAGAGCTGCTTGGAATCCTGATGGTGTGTGAAGTTAGTGAGCCAAATGGAGTTGTTCTCCCACAAGAACCACTTGGCTGATCCTTCTTCAATATGCCCTTCACCAACATGCAGTGTTTCCTTGATTGAATTAGCTCTCACACCAATATTTGCGTCTAGAGCCTTTGCATTGAGGGCTATCTGAAAACGGCTGTGGCGCTGAAGTTGCCTGTGAATGTGGAGTTGGTGGCATGTGAAACCCGCATGTGGAGCATTCGTTTGTGTGGGATGCTCTACCAGGTTCATTCCTAGATAATGCACTCAAAGGGCACTAAGCATAGAGTGTGAAAACTGAGTTTCCTTGAGAGCTGCTTGGAAGCCTGATGGTGTGTGAAGTTAGTGAGCCAAATGGAGTTGTTCTCCCACAAGAACCACTCGGCTGATCCTTCTTCAATATGCCTTTCACCAACATGCAGTGTTTCCTTGATTGAATTAGCTCTCACACCAATATTTGCGTCTAGAGCCTTTGCATTGAGGGCTATCTGAAAACGGCTGTGGCGCTGAAGTTGCCTGTGAATGTGGAGTTGGTGGCATGTGAAACCCGCATGTGGAGCATTTGTTTCTGTGGGATGCTCTACCAGGTTCATTTCAGTCCTAGCCATACAAAGGGCACTAAACATAGAGTGTGAAAACTGAGTTTCCTTGAGAGCTGCTTGGAAGCCTGATGGTGTGTGAAGTTAGTGAGCCAAATGGAGTTGTTCTCCCACAAGAACCACTCGGCTGATCCTTCTTCAATATGCCCTTCACCAACATGCAGTGTTTCCTTGATTGAATTAGCTCTCACACCAATATTTGCGTCTAGAGCCTTTGCATTGAGGGCTATCTGAAAACGGCTGTGGCGCTGAAGTTGCCTGTGAATGTGGAGTTGGTGGCATGTGAAACCCGCATGTGGAGCATTCGTTTGTGTGGGATGCTCTACCAGGTTCATTCCTAGATAATGCACTCAAAGGGCACTAAGCATAGAGTGTGAAAACTGAGTTTCCTTGAGAGCTGCTTGGAAGCCTGATGGTGTGTGAAGTTAGTGAGCCAAATGGAGTTGTTCTCCCACAAGAACCACTCGGCTGATCCTTCTTCAATATGCCCTTCACCAACATGCAGTGTTTCCTTGATTGAATTAGCTCTCACACCAATATTTGCGTCTAGAGCCTTTGCTTTGAGGGCTATCTGAAAACGGCTGTGGCGCTGAAGTTGCCTGTGAATGTGGAGTTGGTGACATGTGAAACCCGCATGTGGAGCATTCGTTTGTGTGGGATGCTCTACCAGGTTCATTTCAGTCCTAGCCATACAAAGGGCACTAAGCATAGAGTGTGAAAACTGAGTTTCCTTGAGAGCTGCTTGGAAGCCTGATGGTGTGTGAAGTTAGTGAGCCAAATGGAGTTGTTCTCCCACAAGAACCACTCGGCTGATCCTTCTTCAATATGCCCTTCACCAACATGCAGTGTTTCCTTGATTGAATTAGCTCTCACACCAATATTTGCGTCTAGAGCCTTTGCATTGAGGGCTATCTGAAAACGGCTGTGGCGCTGAAGTTGCCTGTGAATGTGGAGTTGGTGGCATGTGAAACCCGCATGTGGAGTATTCGTTTGTGTGGGATGCTCTACCAGGTTCATTCCCAGATAGTCCACTCAAAGGGCACTAAGCATAGAGTGTGAAAACTGAGTTTCCTTGAGAGCTGCTTGGAAGCCTGATGGTGTGTGAAGTTAGTGAGCCAAATGGAGTTGTTCTCCCACAAGAACCACTCGGCTGATCCTTCTTCAATATGCCCTTCACCAACATGCAGTGTTTCCTTGATTGAATTAGCTCTCACACCAATATTTGCGTCTAGAGCCTTTGCATTGAGGGCTATCTGAAAACGGCTGTGGCGCTGAAGTTGCCTGTGAATGTGGAGTTGGTGGCATGTGAAACCCGCATGTGGAGTATTCGTTTGTGTGGGATGCTCTACCAGGTTCATTCCCAGATAGTGCACTCAAAGGGCACTAAGCATAGAGTGTGAAAACTGAGTTTCCTTGAGAGTTGCTTGGAAGCCTGATGGTGTGTGAAGTTAGTGAGCCAAATGGAGTTGTTCTCCCACAAGAACCACTCGGCTGATCCTTCTTCAATATGCCCTTCACCAACATGCAGTGTTTCCTTGATTGAATTAGCTCTCACACCAATATTTGCGTCTAGAGCCTTTGCATTGAGGGCTATCTGAAAACGGCTGTGGCGCTGAAGTTGCCTGTGAATGTGGAGTTGGTGGCATGTGAAACCCGCATGTGGAGTATTCGTTTGTGTGGGATGCTCTACCAGGTTCATTCCTAGATAGTGCACTCAAAGGGCACTAAGCATAGAGTGTGAAAACTGAGTTTCCTTGAGAGCTGCTTGGAAGCCTGATGGTGTGTGAAGTTAGTGAGCCAAATGGAGTTGTTCTCCCACAAGAACCACTCGGCTGATCCTTCTTCAATATGCCCTTCACCAACATGCAGTGTTTCCTTGATTGAATTAGCTCTCACACCAATATTTGCGTCTAGAGCCTTTGCATTGAGGGCTATCTGAAAACGGCTGTGGCGCTGAAGTTGCCTGTGAATGTGGAGTTGGTGGCATGTGAAACCCGCATGTGGAGCATTCGTTTGTGTGGGATGCTCTACCAGGTTCATTCCTAGATAATGCACTCAAAGGGCACTAAGCATAGAGTGTGAAAACTGAGTTTCCTTGAGAGCTGCTTGGAAGCCTGATGGTGTGTGAAGTTAGTGAGCCAAATGGAGTTGTTCTCCCACAAGAACCACTCGGCTGATTCTTCTTCAACATGCCCTTCACCAACATGCAGTGTTTCCTTGATTGAATTAGCTCTCACACCAATATTTGCGTCTAGAGCCTTTGCATTGAGGGCTATCTGAAAACGGCTGTGGCGCTGATGTTGCCTGTGAATGTGGAGTTGGTGGCATGTGAAACCCGCATGTGGAGCATTCGTTTGTGTGGGATGCTAAGCAAGCTTCATTTCAGTCCTAGGCACACTAAGGGCACTAAGCATAGAGTGTGAAAACTGAGTTTCCTTGAGAGCTGCTTGGAATCCTGATGGTGTGTGAAGTTAGTGAGCCAAATGGAGTTGTTCTCCCACAAGAACCACTCGGCTGATCCTTCTTCAATATGCCCTTCACCAACATGCAGTGTTTCCTTGATTGAATTAGCTCTCACACCAATATTTGCGTCTAGAGCCTTTGCATTGAGGGCTATCTGAAAATGGCTGTGGCGCTGAAGTTGCCTGTGAATGTGGAGTTGGTGGCATGTGAAACCCGCATGTGGAGCATTCGTTTGTGTGGGATGCTCTACCAGGTTCATTCCTAGATAATGCACTCAAAGGGCACTAAGCATAGAGTGTGAAAACTGAGTTTCCTTGAGAGCTGCTTGGAAGCCTGATGGTGTGTGAAGTTAGTGAGCCAAATGGAGTTGTTCTCCCACAAGAACCACTCGGCTGATCCTTCTTCAATATGCCTTTCACCAACATGCAGTGTTTCCTTGATTGAATTAGCTCTCACACCAATATTTGCGTCTAGAGCCTTTGCATTGAGGGCTATCTGAAAACGGCTGTGGCGCTGAAGTTGCCTGTGAATGTGGAGTTGGTGGCATGTGAAACCCGCATGTGGAGCATTTGTTTCTGTGGGATGCTCTACCAGGTTCATTTCAGTCCTAGCCATACAAAGGGCACTAAACATAGAGTGTGAAAACTGAGTTTCCTTGAGAGCTGCTTGGAAGCCTGATGGTGTGTGAAGTTAGTGAGCCAAATGGAGTTGTTCTCCCACAAGAACCACTCGGCTGATCCTTCTTCAATATGCCCTTCACCAACTGCAGTGTTTCCTTGATTGAATTAGCTCTCACACCCAATATTTGCGTCTAGAGCCTTTGCATTGAGGGCTATCTGAAAACGGCTGTGGCGCTGAAGTTGCCTGTGAATGTGGAGTTGGTGGCATGTGAAACCCGCATGTGGAGCATTCGTTTGTGTGGGATGCTCTACCAGGTTCATTCCTAGATAATGCACTCAAAGGGCACTAAGCATAGAGTGTGAAAACTGAGTTTCCTTGAGAGCTGCTTGGAAGCCTGATGGTGTGTGAAGTTAGTGAGCCAAATGGAGTTGTTCTCCCACAAGAACCACTCGGCTGATCCTTCTTCAATATGCCCTTCACCAACATGCAGTGTTTCCTTGATTGAATTAGCTCTCACACCAATATTTGCGTCTAGAGCCTTTGCTTTGAGGGCTATCTGAAAACGGCTGTGGCGCTGAAGTTGCCTGTGAATGTGGAGTTGGTGGCATGTGAAACCCGCATGTGGAGCATTCGTTTGTGTGGGATGCTGACCAAGCTTCATTTCAGTCCTAGGCACACAAAGGGCACTAAGCATAGAGTGTGAAAACTGAGTTTCCTTGAGAGCTGCTTGGAATCCTGATGGTGTGTGAAGTTAGTGAGCCAAATGGAGTTGTTCTCCCACAAGAACCACTCGGCTGATCCTTCTTCAATATGCCCTTCACCAACATGCAGTGTTTCCTTGATTGAATTAGCTCTCACACCAATATTTGCGTCTAGAGCCTTTGCAGTGAGGGCTATCTGAAAACGGCTGTGGCGCTGAAGTTGCCTGTGAATGTGGAGTTGGTGGCATGTGAAACCCGCATGTGGAGCATTCGTTTGTGTGGGATGCTCTACCAGGTTCATTCCTAGATAATGCACTCAAAGAGCACTAAGCATAGAGTGTGAAAACTGAGTTTCCTTGAGAGCTGCTTGGAAGCCTGATGGTGTGTGAAGTTAGTGAGCCAAATGGAGTTGTTCTCCCACAAGAACCACTCGGCTGATCCTGCTTCAATATGCCCTTCACCAACATGCAGTGTTTCCTTGATTGAATTAGCTCTCACACCAATATTTGCGTCTAGAGCCTTTGCTTTGAGGGCTATCTGAAAACGGCTGTGGCGCTGAAGTTGCCTGTGAATGTGGAGTTGGTGGCATGTGAAACCCGCATGTGGAGCATTCGTTTGTGTGGGATGCTGACCAAGCTTCATTTCAGTCCTAGGCACACAAAGGGCACTAAGCATAGAGTGTGAAAACTGAGTTTCCTTGAGAGCTGCTTGGAATCCTGATGGTGTGTGAAGTTAGTGAGCCAAATGGAGTTGTTCTCCCACAAGAACCACTCGGCTGATCCTTCTTCAATATGCCCTTCACCAACATGCAGTGTTTCCTTGATTGAATTAGCTCTCACACCAATATTTGCGTCTAGAGCCTTTGCAGTGAGGGCTATCTGAAAACGGCTGTGGCGCTGAAGTTGCCTGTGAATGTGGAGTTGGTGGCATGTGAAACCCGCATGTGGAGCATTCGTTTGTGTGGGATGCTCTACCAGGTTCATTCCCAGATAATGCACTCAAAGAGCACTAAGCATAGAGTGTGAAAACTGAGTTTCCTTGAGAGCTGCTTGGAAGCCTGATGGTGTGTGAAGTTAGTGAGCCAAATGGAGTTGTTCTCCCACAAGAACCACTCGGCTGATCCTTCTTCAATATGCCCTTCACCAACATGCAGTGTTTCCTTGATTGAATTAGCTCTCACACCAATATTTGCGTCTAGAGCCTTTGCATTGAGGGCTATCTGAAAACGGCTGTGGCGCTGAAGTTGCCTGTGAATGTGGAGTTGGTGGCATGTGAAACCCGCATGTGGAGTATTCGTTTGTGTGGGATGCTCTACCAGGTTCATTCCCAGATAGTGCACTCAAAGGGCACTAAGCATAGAGTGTGAAAACTGAGTTTCCTTGAGAGCTGCTTGGAAGCCTGATGGTGTGTGAAGTTAGTGAGCCAAATGGAGTTGTTCTCCCACAAGAACCACTCGGCTGATCCTTCTTCAATATGCCCTTCACCAACATGCAGTGTTTCCTTGATTGAATTAGCTCTCACACCAATATTTGCGTCTAGAGCCTTTGCTTTGAGGGCTATCTGAAAACGGCTGTGGCGCTGAAGTTGCCTGTGAATGTGGAGTTGGTGGCATGTGAAACCCGCATGTGGAGTATTCGTTTGTGTGGGATGCTCTACCAGGTTCATTCCCAGATAGTGCACTCAAAGGGCACTAAGCATAGAGTGTGAAAACTGAGTTTCCTTGAGAGCTGCTTGGAAGCCTGATGGTGTGTGAAGTTAGTGAGCCAAATGGAGTTGTTCTCCCACAAGAACCACTCGGCTGATCCTTCTTCAATATGCCCTTCACCAACATGCAGTGTTTCCTTGATTGAATTAGCTCTCACACCAATATTTGCGTCTAGAGCCTTTGCATTGAGGGCTATCTGAAAACGGCTGTGGCGCTGAAGTTGCCTGTGAATGTGGAGTTGGTGGCATGTGAAACCCGCATGTGGAGCATTCGTTTGTGTGGGATGCTCTACCAGGTTCATTCCTAGATAATGCACTCAAAGGGCACTAAGCATAGAGTGTGAAAACTGAGTTTCCTTGAGAGCTGCTTGGAAGCCTGATGGTGTGTGAAGTTAGTGAGCCAAATGGAGTTGTTCTCCCACAAGAACCACTCGGCTGATTCTTCTTCAACATGCCCTTCACCAACATGCAGTGTTTCCTTGATTGAATTAGCTCTCACACCAATATTTGCGTCTAGAGCCTTTGCATTGAGGGCTATCTGAAAACGGCTGTGGCGCTGATGTTGCCTGTGAATGTGGAGTTGGTGGCATGTGAAACCCGCATGTGGAGCATTCGTTTGTGTGGGATGCTAAGCAAGCTTCATTTCAGTCCTAGGCACACTAAGGGCACTAAGCATAGAGTGTGAAAACTGAGTTTCCTTGAGAGCTGCTTGGAATCCTGATGGTGTGTGAAGTTAGTGAGCCAAATGGAGTTGTTCTCCCACAAGAACCACTTGGCTGATCCTTCTTCAATATGCCCTTCACCAACATGCAGTGTTTCCTTGATTGAATTAGCTCTCACACCAATATTTGCGTCTAGAGCCTTTGCATTGAGGGCTATCTGAAAACGGCTGTGGCGCTGAAGTTGCCTGTGAATGTGGAGTTGGTGGCATGTGAAACCCGCATGTGGAGCATTCGTTTGTGTGGGATGCTCTACCAGGTTCATTCCTAGATAATGCACTCAAAGGGCACTAAGCATAGAGTGTGAAAACTGAGTTTCCTTGAGAGCTGCTTGGAAGCCTGATGGTGTGTGAAGTTAGTGAGCCAAATGGAGTTGTTCTCCCACAAGAACCACTCGGCTGATCCTTCTTCAATATGCCTTTCACCAACATGCAGTGTTTCCTTGATTGAATTAGCTCTCACACCAATATTTGCGTCTAGAGCCTTTGCATTGAGGGCTATCTGAAAACGGCTGTGGCGCTGAAGTTGCCTGTGAATGTGGAGTTGGTGGCATGTGAAACCCGCATGTGGAGCATTTGTTTCTGTGGGATGCTCTACCAGGTTCATTTCAGTCCTAGCCATACAAAGGGCACTAAACATAGAGTGTGAAAACTGAGTTTCCTTGAGAGCTGCTTGGAAGCCTGATGGTGTGTGAAGTTAGTGAGCCAAATGGAGTTGTTCTCCCCACAAGAACCACTCGGCTGATCCTTCTTCAATATGCCCTTCACCAACATGCAGTGTTTCCTTGATTGAATTAGCTCTCACACCAATATTTGCGTCTAGAGCCTTTGCATTGAGGGCTATCTGAAAACGGCTGTGGCGCTGAAGTTGCCTGTGAATGTGGAGTTGGTGGCATGTGAAACCCGCATGTGGAGCATTCGTTTGTGTGGGATGCTCTACCAGGTTCATTCCTAGATAATGCACTCAAGGGCACTAAGCATAGAGTGTGAAAACTGAGTTTCCTTGAGAGCTGCTTGGAAGCCTGATGGTGTGTGAAGTTAGTGAGCCAAATGGAGTTGTTCTCCCACAAGAACCACTCGGCTGATCCTTCTTCAATATGCCCTTCACCAACATGCAGTGTTTCCTTGATTGAATTAGCTCTCACACCAATATTTGCGTCTAGAGCCTTTGCTTTGAGGGCTATCTGAAAACGGCTGTGGCGCTGAAGTTGCCTGTGAATCTGGAGTTGGTGGCATGTGAAACCCGCATATGGAGCATTCGTTTGTGTGGGATGCTGACCAAGCTTCATTTCAGTCCTAGGCACACAAAGGGCACTAAGCATAGAGTGTGAAAACTGAGTTTCCTTGAGAGCTGCTTGGAATCCTGATGGTGTGTGAAGTTAGTGAGCCAAATGGAGTTGTTCTCCCACAAGAACCACTCGGCTGATCCTTCTTCAATATGCCCTTCACCAACATGCAGTGTTTCCTTGATTGAATTAGCTCTCACACCAATATTTGCGTCTAGAGCCTCTGCATTGCGGGCTATCTGAAAACGGCTGTGGCGCTGAAGTTGCCTGTGAATGTGGAGTTGGTGGCATGTGAAACCCGCATGTGGAGCATTCGTTTGTGTGGGATGCTCTACCAGGTTCATTCCTAGATAATGCACTCAAAGAGCACTAAGCATAGAGTGTGAAAACTGAGTTTCCTTGAGAGCTGCTTGGAAGCCTGATGGTGTGTGAAGTTAGTGAGCCAAATGGAGTTGTTCTCCCACAAGAACCACTCGGCTGATCCTTCTTCAATATGCCCTTCACCAACATGCAGTGTTTCCTTGATTGAATTAGCTCTCACACCAATATTTGCGTCTAGAGCCTTTGCTTTGAGGGCTATCTGAAAACGGCTGTGGCGCTGAAGTTGCCTGTGAATGTGGAGTTGGTGGCATGTGAAACCCGCATGTGGAGCATTCGTTTGTGTGGGATGCTGACCAAGCTTCATTTCAGTCCTAGGCACACAAAGGGCACTAAGCATAGAGTGTGAAAACTGAGTTTCCTTGAGAGCTGCTTGGAATCCTGATGGTGTGTGAAGTTAGTGAGCCAAATGGAGTTGTTCTCCCACAAGAACCACTCGGCTGATCCTTCTTCAATATGCCCTTCACCAACATGCAGTGTTTCCTTGATTGAATTAGCTCTCACACCAATATTTGCGTCTAGAGCCTTTGCAGTGAGGGCTATCTGAAAACGGCTGTGGCGCTGAAGTTGCCTGTGAATGTGGAGTTGGTGGCATGTGAAACCCGCATGTGGAGCATTCGTTTGTGTGGGATGATCTACCAGGTTCATTCCTAGATAATGCACTCAAAGAGCACTAAGCATAGAGTGTGAAAACTGAGTTTCCTTGAGAGCTGCTTGGAAGCCTGATGGTGTGTGAAGTTAGTGAGCCAAATGGAGTTGTTCTCCCACAAGAACCACTCGGCTGATCCTGCTTCAATATGCCCTTCACCAACATGCAGTGTTTCCTTGATTGAATTAGCTCTCACACCAATATTTGCGTCTAGAGCCTTTGCTTTGAGGGCTATCTGAAAACGGCTGTGGCGCTGAAGTTGCCTGTGAATGTGGAGTTGGTGGCATGTGAAACCCGCATCTGGAGCATTCATTTGTGTGGGATGCTGACCAAGCTTCATTTCAGTCCTAGGCACACAAAGGGCACTAAGCATAGAGTGTGAAAACTGAGTTTCCTTGAGAGCTGCTTGGAAGCCTGATGGTGTGTGAAGTTAGTGAGCCAAATGGAGTTGTTCTCCCACAAGAACCACTCGGCTGATCCTTCTTCAATATGCCCTTCACCAACATGCAGTGTTTCCTTGATTGAATTAGCTCTCACACCAATATTTGCGTCTAGAGCCTTTGCAGTGAGGGCTATCTGAAAACGGCTGTGGCGCTGAAGTTGCCTGTGAATGTGGAGTTGGTGGCATGTGAAACCCGCATGTGGAGCATTCGTTTGTGTGGGATGCTCTACCAGGTTCATTCCTAGATAATGCACTCAAAGGGCACTAAGCATAGAGTGTGAAAACTGAGTTTCCTTGAGAGCTGCTTGGAAGCCTGATGGTGTGTGAAGTTAGTGAGCCAAATGGAGTTGTTCTCCCACAAGAACCACTCGGCTGATCCTTCTTCAATATGCCCTTCACCAACATGCAGTGTTTCCTTGATTGAATTAGCTCTCACACCAATATTTGCGTCTAGAGCCTTTGCTTTGAGGGCTATCTGAAAACGGCTGTGACGCTGAAGTTGCCTGTGAATGTGGAGTTGGTGACATGTGAAACCCGCATGTGGAGCATTCGTTTGTGTGGGATGCTCTACCAGGTTCATTTCAGTCCTAGCCATACAAAGGGCACTAAGCATAGAGTGTGAAAACTGAGTTTCCTTGAGAGCTGCTTGGAAGCCTGATGGTGTGTGAAGTTAGTGAGCCAAATGGAGTTGTTCTCCCACAAGAACCACTCGGCTGATCCTTCTTCAATATGCCCTTCACCAACATGCAGTGTTTCCTTGATTGAATTAGCTCTCACACCAATATTTGCGTCTAGAGCCTTTGCATTGAGGGCTATCTGAAAACGGCTGTGGCGCTGATGTTGCCTGTGAATGTGGAGTTGGTGGCATGTGAAACCCGCATGTGGAGCATTCGTTTGTGTGGGATGCTAAGCAAGCTTCATTTCAGTCCTAGGCACACTAAGGGCACTAAGCATAGAGTGTGAAAACTGAGTTTCCTTGAGAGCTGCTTGGAATCCTGATGGTGTGTGAAGTTAGTGAGCCAAATGGAGTTGTTCTCCCACAAGAACCACTTGGCTGATCCTTCTTCAATATGCCCTTCACCAACATGCAGTGTTTCCTTGATTGAATTAGCTCTCACACCAATATTTGCGTCTAGAGCCTTTGCATTGAGGGCTATCTGAAAACGGCTGTGGCGCTGAAGTTGCCTGTGAATGTGGAGTTGGTGGCATGTGAAACCCGCATGTGGAGCATTCGTTTGTGTGGGATGCTCTACCAGGTTCATTCCTAGATAATGCACTCAAAGGGCACTAAGCATAGAGTGTGAAAACTGAGTTTCCTTGAGAGCTGCTTGGAAGCCTGATGGTGTGTGAAGTTAGTGAGCCAAATGGAGTTGTTCTCCCACAAGAACCACTCGGCTGATCCTTCTTCAATATGCCTTTCACCAACATGCAGTGTTTCCTTGATTGAATTAGCTCTCACACCAATATTTGCGTCTAGAGCCTTTGCATTGAGGGCTATCTGAAAACGGCTGTGGCGCTGAAGTTGCCTGTGAATGTGGAGTTGGTGGCATGTGAAACCCGCATGTGGAGCATTTGTTTCTGTGGGATGCTCTACCAGGTTCATTTCAGTCCTAGCCATACAAAGGGCACTAAACATAGAGTGTGAAAACTGAGTTTCCTTGAGAGCTGCTTGGAAGCCTGATGGTGTGTGAAGTTAGTGAGCCAAATGGAGTTGTTCTCCCACAAGAACCACTCGGCTGATCCTTCTTCAATATGCCCTTCACCAACATGCAGTGTTTCCTTGATTGAATTAGCTCTCACACCAATATTTGCGTCTAGAGCCTTTGCATTGAGGGCTATCTGAAAACGGCTGTGGCGCTGAAGTTGCCTGTGAATGTGGAGTTGGTGGCATGTGAAACCCGCATGTGGAGCATTCGTTTGTGTGGGATGCTCTACCAGGTTCATTCCTAGATAATGCACTCAAAGGGCACTAAGCATAGAGTGTGAAAACTGAGTTTCCTTGAGAGCTGCTTGGAAGCCTGATGGTGTGTGAAGTTAGTGAGCCAAATGGAGTTGTTCTCCCACAAGAACCACTCGGCTGATCCTTCTTCAATATGCCCTTCACCAACATGCAGTGTTTCCTTGATTGAATTAGCTCTCACACCAATATTTGCGTCTAGAGCCTTTGCTTTGAGGGCTATCTGAAAACGGCTGTGGCGCTGAAGTTGCCTGTGAATCTGGAGTTGGTGGCATGTGAAACCCGCATATGGAGCATTCGTTTGTGTGGGATGCTGACCAAGCTTCATTTCAGTCCTAGGCACACAAAGGGCACTAAGCATAGAGTGTGAAAACTGAGTTTCCTTGAGAGCTGCTTGGAATCCTGATGGTGTGTGAAGTTAGTGAGCCAAATGGAGTTGTTCTCCCACAAGAACCACTCGGCTGATCCTTCTTCAATATGCCCTTCACCAACATGCAGTGTTTCCTTGATTGAATTAGCTCTCACACCAATATTTGCGTCTAGAGCCTCTGCATTGCGGGCTATCTGAAAACGGCTGTGGCGCTGAAGTTGCCTGTGAATGTGGAGTTGGTGGCATGTGAAACCCGCATGTGGAGCATTCGTTTGTGTGGGATGCTCTACCAGGTTCATTCCTAGATAATGCACTCAAAGAGCACTAAGCATAGAGTGTGAAAACTGAGTTTCCTTGAGAGCTGCTTGGAAGCCTGATGGTGTGTGAAGTTAGTGAGCCAAATGGAGTTGTTCTCCCACAAGAACCACTCGGCTGATCCTGCTTCAATATGCCCTTCACCAACATGCAGTGTTTCCTTGATTGAATTAGCTCTCACACCAATATTTGCGTCTAGAGCCTTTGCTTTGAGGGCTATCTGAAAACGGCTGTGGCGCTGAAGTTGCCTGTGAATGTGGAGTTGGTGGCATGTGAAACCCGCATGTGGAGCATTCGTTTGTGTGGGATGCTGACCAAGCTTCATTTCAGTCCTAGGCACACAAAGGGCACTAAGCATAGAGTGTGAAAACTGAGTTTCCTTGAGAGCTGCTTGGAATCCTGATGGTGTGTGAAGTTAGTGAGCCAAATGGAGTTGTTCTCCCACAAGAACCACTCGGCTGATCCTTCTTCAATATGCCCTTCACCAACATGCAGTGTTTCCTTGATTGAATTAGCTCTCACACCAATATTTGCGTCTAGAGCCTTTGCAGTGAGGGCTATCTGAAAACGGCTGTGGCGCTGAAGTTGCCTGTGAATGTGGAGTTGGTGGCATGTGAAACCCGCATGTGGAGCATTCGTTTGTGTGGGATGCTCTACCAGGTTCATTCCTAGATAATGCACTCAAAGAGCACTAAGCATAGAGTGTGAAAACTGAGTTTCCTTGAGAGCTGCTTGGAAGCCTGATGGTGTGTGAAGTTAGTGAGCCAAATGGAGTTGTTCTCCCACAAGAACCACTCGGCTGATCCTGCTTCAATATGCCCTTCACCAACATGCAGTGTTTCCTTGATTGAATTAGCTCTCACACCAATATTTGCGTCTAGAGCCTTTGCTTTGAGGGCTATCTGAAAACGGCTGTGGCGCTGAAGTTGCCTGTGAATGTGGAGTTGGTGGCATGTGAAACCCGCATCTGGAGCATTCATTTGTGTGGGATGCTGACCAAGCTTCATTTCAGTCCTAGGCACACAAAGGGCACTAAGCATAGAGTGTGAAAACTGAGTTTCCTTGAGAGCTGCTTGGAAGCCTGATGGTGTGTGAAGTTAGTGAGCCAAATGGAGTTGTTCTCCCACAAGAACCACTCGGCTGATCCTTCTTCAATATGCCCTTCACCAACATGCAGTGTTTCCTTGATTGAATTAGCTCTCACACCAATATTTGCGTCTAGAGCCTTTGCAGTGAGGGCTATCTGAAAACGGCTGTGGCGCTGAAGTTGCCTGTGAATGTGGAGTTGGTGGCATGTGAAACCCGCATGTGGAGCATTCGTTTGTGTGGGATGCTCTACCAGGTTCATTCCTAGATAATGCACTCAAAGGGCACTAAGCATAGAGTGTGAAAACTGAGTTTCCTTGAGAGCTGCTTGGAAGCCTGATGGTGTGTGAAGTTAGTGAGCCAAATGGAGTTGTTCTCCCACAAGAACCACTCGGCTGATCCTTCTTCAATATGCCCTTCACCAACATGCAGTGTTTCCTTGATTGAATTAGCTCTCACACCAATATTTGCGTCTAGAGCCTTTGCTTTGAGGGCTATCTGAAAACGGCTGTGACGCTGAAGTTGCCTGTGAATGTGGAGTTGGTGACATGTGAAACCCGCATGTGGAGCATTCGTTTGTGTGGGATGCTCTACCAGGTTCATTTCAGTCCTAGCCATACAAAGGGCACTAAGCATAGAGTGTGAAAACTGAGTTTCCTTGAGAGCTGCTTGGAAGCCTGATGGTGTGTGAAGTTAGTGAGCCAAATGGAGTTGTTCTCCCACAAGAACCACTCGGCTGATCCTTCTTCAATATGCCCTTCACCAACATGCAGTGTTTCCTTGATTGAATTAGCTCTCACACCAATATTTGCGTCTAGAGCCTTTGCATTGAGGGCTATCTGAAAACGGCTGTGGCGCTGAAGTTGCCTGTGAATGTGGAGTTGGTGGCATGTGAAACCCGCATGTGGAGTATTCGTTTGTGTGGGATGCTCTACCAGGTTCATTCCCAGATAGTGCACTCAAAGGGCACTAAGCATAGAGTGTGAAAACTGAGTTTCCTTGAGAGCTGCTTGGAAGCCTGATGGTGTGTGAAGTTAGTGAGCCAAATGGAGTTGTTCTCCCACAAGAACCACTCGGCTGATCCTTCTTCAATATGCCCTTCACCAACATGCAGTGTTTCCTTGATTGAATTAGCTCTCACACCAATATTTGCGTCTAGAGCCTTTGCATTGAGGGCTATCTGAAAACGGCTGTGGCGCTGAAGTTGCCTGTGAATGTGGAGTTGGTGGCATGTGAAACCCGCATGTGGAGCATTCGTTTGTGTGGGATGCTCTACCAGGTTCATTCCTAGATAATGCACTCAAAGGGCACTAAGCATAGAGTGTGAAACCTGAGTTTCCTTGAGAGCTGCTTGGAAGCCTGATGGTGTGTGAAGTTAGTGAGCCAAATGGAGTTGTTCTCCCACAAGAACCACTCGGCTGATCCTGCTTCAATATGCCCTTCACCAACATGCAGTGTTTCCTTGATTGAATTAGCTCTCACACCAATATTTGCGTCTAGAGCCTTTGCATTGAGGGTTATCTGAAAACGGCTGTGGCGCTGAAGTTGCCTGTGAATGTGGAGTTGGTGGCATGTGAAACCCGCATGTGGAGCATT
>NW_026700862.1:0-54480 GCF_030435755.1 Ochotona princeps | reverse complement strand
TTGATTGAATTAGCTCTCACACCAATATTTGCGTCTAGAGCCTTTGCATTGGGGGTTACCTGAAAACGGCTGTGGCGCTGAAGTTGCATGAGAATGTGGAGTTGGTGTCATGTGAAACCCGCATGTAGAGCATTCGTTTCTGTGGGATGTTCACCAAGCTTCCTTTCAGTGTTAGGCACTCAAAGGGCACTAAGCACAGAATGTGAAAACTGAGTTTCCTTGAGAGCTGCTTGGAAGCCTGATGGTGTGTGAAGTTAGTGAGCCAAATGGAGTTGTTCTCCCACAAGAACCACTCGACTGATCATTCTTCAATATGCCCTTCACCAACATGCAGAGTTTCCTTGACTGAATTAGCTCTCACACCAATATTTGCATCTAGAGCCTTTGCATTGAGGGCTATCTGAAAACGGCTGTGGCGCTGAAGTTGCCTGTGAATGTGGAGTTGGTTGCATGTGAAACCCGCATGTGGAGCATTCGTTTGTGTGGAATGCTCTACCAGGTTCATTCCTAGATAATGCACTCAAAGGGCACTAAGCATAGAGTGTGAAAACTGAGTTTCCTTGAGAGCTGCTTGGAAGCCTGATGGTGTGTGAAGTTAGTGAGTCAAATGGAGTTGTTCTCCCACAAGAACCACTCGGCTGATCCTTCTTCAATATGCCCTTCACCAACATGCAGTGTTTCCTTGATTGAATTAGCTCTCACACCAATATTTGCGTCTAGAGCCTTTGCATTGAGGGCTATCTGAAAACAGCTGTGGCGCTAAAGTTGCCTGTGAATGTGGAGTTGGTGGCATGTGAAACCCGCATGTAGAGCATTCGTTTGTGTGGGATGTTTACCAAGCTTCATTTCAGTCCTAGGCACTCAAAGGGCACTAAGCATAGAGTCTGAAAACTGAGTTTCCCTGAGAGCTGCTTGGAAGCCTGATGGTGTGTGAAGTTAGTGAGCCAAATGGAGTTGTTCTCCCACAAGAACCACTCGGCTGATTCTTCTTCAATATGCCCTTCACGAACATGCAGTGTTTCCTTGATTGAATTAGCTCTCACACCAATATTTGCGTCTAGAGCCTTTGCATTGAGGGGTATCTGAAAACGGCTGTGGCGCTGAAGTTGCCTGTGAATGTGGAGTTGGTGGCATGTGAAACCCGCATGTGGAGCATTCGTTTGTGTGGGATGTTCACCAAGCTTCATTTCAGTCCTAGGCACTCAAAGGGCCCTAAGCATAGAGTGTGAAATCTGAGTTTCCTTGAAAGCTGCTTGGAAGCCTGATGGTGTGTGAAGTTAGTGAGCCAAATGGAGTTGTTCTCCCACAAGAACCACTCGGCTGATGCTTCTTCAATATGCCCTTCACCAACATGCAGTGTTTCCTTGACTGAATTAGCTCTCACACCAATATTTGCGTCTAGAGCCTTTGCATTGAGGGCTATCTGAAAATGGCTGTGGCGCTGAAGTTGCCTGTGAATGTGGAGTTGGTGGCATGTGAAACCCGCATGTGGAGCATTCGTTTGTGTGGGACGCTCTACCAGGTTCATTCCTAGATAATGCACTCAAAGGGCACTAAGCATAGAGTGTGAAAACTGAGTTTCCTTGAGAAATGCTTGGAAGCCTGATGGTGTGTGAAGTTAGTGAGCCAAATGGAGTTGTTCTCCCACAAGAACCACTCGGCTGATCCTTCTTCAATATGCCCTTCACCAACATGCAGTGTTTCCTTGATTGAATTAGCTCTCACACCAATATTTGCGTCTAGAGCCTTTGCATTGAGGGCTATCTGAAAACGGCTGTGGCGCTGAAGTTGCCTGTGAATGTGGAGTTGGTGGCATGTGAAACCCGCATGTGGAGCATTCGTTTGTGTGGGATGCTCACCAAGCTTAATTTCAGTCCTAGGCACTCAAAGGGCACTAAGTATAGAGTGTGAAAACTGAGTTTCCCTGAGAGCTGCTTGGAAGCCTGATGGTGTGTGAAGTTAGTGAGCCAAATGGAGTTGTTCTCCCACAAGAACCACTCGGCTGATCCTTCTTTAATATGCCCTTCACCAACATGCAGTGTTTCCTTGACTGAATTAGCTCTCACACCAATATTTGCGTCTAGAGCCTTTGCATTGAGGGCTATCTGAAAACGGCTGTGGCGCTGAAGTTGCCTGTGAATGTGGAGTTGGTGGCATGTGAAACCCGCATGTGCAGCATTCGTTCTTGTGGGATGCTCTACCAGGTTCATTCCTAGATAATGCACTCAAAGTGCACTAAGCATAGAGTGTGAAAACTGAGTTTCCCTGAGAGCTGCTTGGAAGCCTGATGGTGTGTGAAGTTAGTGAGCCAAATGGAGTTGTTCTCCCACAAGAACCACTTGGCTGATCCTTCTTCAATATGCCCTTCACCAACATGCAGTGTTTCCTTGATTGAATTAGCTCTCACACAATATTTGCGTCTAGAGCCTTTGCATTGAGGGCTATCTGAAAACGGCTGTGGCGCTGAAGTTGCCTGTGAATGTGGAGTTGGTGGCATGTGAAACCTGCATGTGGAGCATTCGTTTGTGTGGAATGTTCACCAAGCTTCAGTTCAGTCCTAGGCACTCAAAGGGCACTAAGCATAGAGTGTGAAAACTGAGTTTCCTTGAGAACTGCTTGGAAGCCTGATGGTGTGTGAAGTTAGTGAGCCAAATGGAGTTGTTCTCCCACCAGAACCACTCGGCTGATTCTTCTTCATTATGCCCTTCACCCACATGCAGTGTTTCCTTGATTGAATTAGCTCTCACACCAATATTTGCGTCTAGAGCCTTTGCATTGAGGGCTATCTGAAAACAGCTGTGGCGCTGAAGTTGCCTGTGAATGTGGAGTTGGTGGCATGTGAAACCTGCATGTGGAGCATTCGTTTGTGTGGGATGCTCACCAAGCTTCAGTTCAGTCCTAGGCACTCAAAGGGCACTAAGCATAGAGTGTGAAAACTGAGTTTCCTTGAGAGCTGTTTGGAAGCCTGATGTTGTGTGAAGTTAGTGAGCCAAATGGAGTTGTTCTCCCACAAGAACCACTCGGCTGATCCTTCTTCAATATGCCCTTCACCAACATGCAGTGTTTCCTTGATTGAATTAGCTCTCACACCAATATTTGCGTCTAGAGCCTTTGCATTGAGGGCTATCTGAAAACGGCTGTGGCGCTGAAGTTGCCTGTGAATGTGGAGTTGTTGGCATGTGAAACCCGCATGTGGAGCATTCGTTTGTGTGGGATGCTGCACCAGGTTCATTCCTAGATAATGCACTCAAAGGGCACTAAGCATAGAGTGTGAAAACTGAGTTTCCCTGAGAGCTGCTTGGAAGCCTGATGGTGTG
The DNA here is from genome assembly GCF_030435755.1 of Ochotona princeps. Lineage (NCBI taxonomy): Eukaryota > Metazoa > Chordata > Mammalia > Lagomorpha > Ochotonidae > Ochotona > Ochotona princeps. The sequence goes on along the minus strand of NW_026700862.1, from coordinate 51,163 downwards.
TGAAGTTAGTGAGCCAAATGGAGTTGTTCTCCCACAAGAACCACTCGGCTGATTCTTCTTCAATAGGGCCTTCACCAACATGCAGTGTTTCATTGATTGAATTAGCTCTCACACCAATATTTGCGTCTAGAGCCTTTGTATTGAGGGCTATATGAAAACGTATGTGGCGCTGAAGTTGCCTGTGAATGTGGAGTTGGTGGCATGTGAAACCCGCATGTAGAGTATTCGTTTGTGTGGGATGCTCTACCAGGTTCATTCCTAGATAATGCACTCAAAGGGCACTAAGCATAGAGTGTGAAAACTGAGTTTCCTTGAGAGCTGCTTGGAAGCCTGATGGTGTGTGAAGTTAGTGAGCCAAATGGAGTTGTTCTCCCACAAGAACCACTCAGCTGATCCTTCTTCAATATGCCCTTCACCAGCATGCAATGTTTCATTGATTGAATTAGCTCTCACACCAATATTTGCGTCTAGAGCCTTTGCATTGAGGGCTATCTGAAAACGGCTGTGGCGCTGAAGTTGCCTGTGAATGTGGAGTTGGTGGCATGTGAAACCTGCATGTGGAGCATTCGTTTGTGTGGGATACTCTACCAAGCTTCATTTCAGTCCTAGGCACTCAAAGCGCACTAAGCATAGAGTGTGAAAACTGAGTTTCCTTGAGAGCTGCTTGGAAGCCTGATGGTGTGTGAAGTTAGTGAGCCAAATGGAGTTGTTCTCCCACAAGAACCACTCGGCTGATCCTTCTTCAATATGCCCTTCAAAAGATGCAGTGTTTCCTTGATTGAATTAGCTCTCACACCAATATTTGCGTCTAGAGCCTTTGCATTGAGGGCTATCTGAAAACGGCTGTGGCGCTGAAGTTGCCTGTGAATGTGGAGTTGGTGGCATGTGAAACCCGCATGTGGAGCATTCGTTTGTGTGGGATGCTCTACCAGGTTCATTCCTAGATAATGCACTCAAAGGGCACTAAGCATAGAGTGTGAAAACTGAGTTTCCTTGAGAGCTGCTTGGAAGCCTGATGGAGTGTGAAGTTAGTGAGCCAAATGGAGTTGTTCTCCCACAAGAACCACTCGACTAATCATTCTTCAATATGCCCTTCACCAACATGCAGTGTTTCCTTGATTGAATTAGCTCTCACACCAATATTTGCGTCTAGAGCCTTTGCATTGAGGGCTATCTGAAAACGGCTGTGGTGCTGAAGTTGCCTGTGAATGTGGAGTTGGTGGCATGTGAAACCCGCATGTGGAGCATTCGTTCTTGTGGGAACTCTACCAGGTTCATTCCTAGATAATGCACTCAAAGGGCACTAAGCATAGAGTGTGAAAACTGAGTTTCCCTGAGAGCTGCTTGGAAGCCTGATGGTGTGTGAAGTTAGTGAGCCAAATGGAGTTGTTCTCCCACAAGAACCACCGGACTGATCATTCTTCAATATGCCCTTCACCAACATGCAGTGTTTCCTTGATTGAATTAGCTCTCACACCAATATTTGCGTCTAGAGCCTTTGCATTGAGGGCTATCTGAAAACGGCTGTGGCGCTGAAGTTGCCTGTGAATGTGGAGTTGGTGGCATGTGAAACCTGCATGTGGAGCATTCGTTTGTGTGGGATGCTGACCAAGCTTCATTTCAGTCCTAGGCACTCAAAGGGCACTAAGCCCAGAGTGTGAAACCTGAGTTTCCTTGAGAGCTGCTTGGAAGCCTGATGGTGTGTGAAGTTAGTGAGCCAAATGGAGTTGTTCTCCTACAAGAACCACTCGACTGATTCTTCTTCAATATGCCCTTCACCAACATGCAGTGTTTCCTTGATTGAATTATCTCTCACACCAATATTTGCGTCTAGAGCCTTTGCATTGAGGGCTATCTGAAAACGGCTGTGGCGCTGAAGTTGCCTGTGAATGTGGAGTTGGTGGCATGTGAAACCCGCATGTAGAGCATTCGTTTGTGTGGGATGCTCTACCAGGTTCATTCCTAGATAATGCACTCAAAGGGCACTAAGGATAGAGTGTGAAAACTGAGTTTCCCTGAGAGCTGCTTGGAAGCCTGATGTTGTGTGAAGTTAGTGAGCCAAATGGAGTTGTTCTCCCACAAGAACCACCCGACTGATCATTCTTCAATATGCCCTTCACCAACATGCAGTGTTTCCTTGATTGAATTAGCTCTCACACCAATATTTGCGTCTAGAGCCTTTGCATTGAGGGCTATCTGAAAACGGCTGTGGCGCTGAAGTTGCCTGTGAATGTGGAGTTGGTGGCATGTGAAACCTGCATGTGGAGCATTCGTTTGTGTGGGATGCTCACCAAGCTTCATTTCAGTCCTAGGCACTCAAAGGGCACTAAGCCCAGAGTGTGAAAACTGAGTTTCCTTGAGAGCTGCTTGGAAGACTGATGGTGTGTGAAGTTAGTGAGCCAAATGGAGTTGTTCTCCTACAAGAACCACTCAACTGATTCTTCTTCAATATGCCCTTCACCAACATGCAGTGTTTCCTTGATTGAATTAGCTCTCACACCAATATTTGCGTCTAGAGCCTTTGCATTGAGGGCTATCTGAAAACGGCTGTGGCGCTGAAGTTGCCTGTGAATGTGCAGTTGGTGGCATGTGAAACCCGCATGTGGAGCATTCGTTCTTGTGGGATGCTCTACCAGGTTCATTCCTAGATAATGCACTCAAAGGGCACTAAGCATAGAGTGTGAAAACTGAGTTTCCCTGAGAGCTGCTTGGAAGCCTGATGGTGTGTGAAGTTAGTGAGCCAAATGGAGTTGTTCTCCCACAAGAACCACCCGACTGATCATTCTTCAATATGCCCTTCACCAACATGCAGTGTTTCCTTGATTGAATTAGCTCTCACACCAATATTTGCGTCTAGAGCCTTTGCATTGAGGGCTATCTGAAAACGGCTGTGGCGCTGAAGTTGCCTGTGAATGTGGAGTTGGTGGCATGTGAAACCCGCATGTGGAGCATTCGTTTGTGTGGAATGCTCACCAAGCTTCAGTTCAGTCCTAGGCACTCAAAGGGCACTAAGCATAGAGTGTGAAAACTGAGTTTCCTTGAGAACTGCTTGGAAGCCTGATGGTTTGTGAAGTTAGTGAGTCAAATGGAGTTGTTCTCCCACAAGAACCACTCGGCTGATTCTTCTTCAATATGCCCTTCACCAACATGCAGTGTTTCCTTGATTGAATTAGCTCTCACACCAATATTTGCGTCTAGAGACTTTGCATTGAGGACTATCTGAAAACGGCTGTGGCGCTGAAGTTGCCTGTGAATGTGGAGTTGGTGGCATGTGAAACCTGCATGTGGAGCATTCGTTTGTGTGGGATGCTCACCAAGCTTCAGTTCAGTCCTAGGCACTCAAAGGGCACTAAGCCCAGAGTGTGAAAACTGAGTTTCCTTGAGAGCTGCTTGGAAGCCTGATGGTGTGTGAAGTTAGTGAGCCAAATGGAGTTGTTCTCCTACAAGAACCACTCGACTGATTCTTCTTCAATATGCCCTTCACCAACATGCAGTGTTTCCTTGATTGAATTAGCTCTCACACCAATATTTGCGTCTAGAGCCTTTGCATTGAGGGCTATCTGAAAACGGCTGTGGCGCTGAAGTTGCCTGTGAATGTGGAGCTGGTGGCATGTGAAACCCGCATGTGGAGCATTCGTTTGTGTGGGATGCTCTACCAGGTTCATTCCTAGATAATGCACTAAAAGGGCACTAAGCATAGAGTGTGAAAACTGAGTTTCCTTGAGAGCTGCTTGGAAGCCTGATGGTGTGTGAAGTTAGTGAGCCAAATGGAGTTGTTCTCTCACAAGAACCACTCGGCTGATTCTTCTTCAATATGCCCTTCACCAACATGCAGTGTTTCCTTGATTGAATTAGCTCTCACACCAATATTTGCGTCTAGAGCCTTTGCATTGAGGGCTATCTGAAAACGGCTGTGGCGCTGAAGTTGCCTGTGAATGTGGAGTTGGTGGCATGTGAAACCCGCATGTAGAGCATTCGTTTGTGTGGGATGCTCTACCAGGTTCATTCCTAGATAATGCACTCAAAGGGCACTAAGGATAGAGTGTGAAAACTGAGTTTCCCTGAGAGCTGCTTGGAAGCCTGATGTTGTGTGAAGTTAGTGAGCCAAATGGAGTTGTTCTCCCACAAGAACCACCCGACTGATCATTCTTCAATATGCCCTTCACCAACATGCAGTGTTTCCTTGATTGAATTAGCTCTCACACCAATATTTGCGTCTAGAGCCTTTGCATTGAGGGCTATCTGAAAACGGCTGTGGCGCTGAAGTTGCCTGTGAATGTGGAGTTGGTGGCATGTGAAACCTGCATGTGGAGCATTCGTTTGTGTGGGATGCTCACCAAGCTTCATTTCAGTCCTAGGCACTCAAAGGGCACTAAGCCCAGAGTGTGAAAACTGAGTTTCCTTGAGAGCTGCTTGGAAGACTGATGGTGTGTGAAGTTAGTGAGCCAAATGGAGTTGTTCTCCTACAAGAACCACTCAACTGATTCTTCTTCAATATGCCCTTCACCAACATGCAGTGTTTCCTTGATTGAATTAGCTCTCACACCAATATTTGCGTCTAGAGCCTTTGCATTGAGGGCTATCTGAAAACGGCTGTGGCGCTGAAGTTGCCTGTGAATGTGCAGTTGGTGGCATGTGAAACCCGCATGTGGAGCATTCGTTCTTGTGGGATGCTCTACCAGGTTCATTCCTAGATAATGCACTCAAAGGGCACTAAGCATAGAGTGTGAAAACTGAGTTTCCCTGAGAGCTGCTTGGAAGCCTGATGGTGTGTGAAGTTAGTGAGCCAAATGGAGTTGTTCTCCCACAAGAACCACCCGACTGATCATTCTTCAATATGCCCTTCACCAACATGCAGTGTTTCCTTGATTGAATTAGCTCTCACACCAATATTTGCGTCTAGAGCCTTTGCATTGAGGGCTATCTGAAAACGGCTGTGGCGCTGAAGTTGCCTGTGAATGTGGAGTTGGTGGCATGTGAAACCCGCATGTGGAGCATTCATTTGTGTGGAATGCTCACCAAGCTTCAGTTCAGTCCTAGGCACTCAAAGGGCACTAAGCATAGAGTGTGAAAACTGAGTTTCCTTGAGAACTGCTTGGAAGCCTGATGGTTTGTGAAGTTAGTGAGTCAAATGGAGTTGTTCTCCCACAAGAACCACTCGGCTGATTCTTCTTCAATATGCCCTTCACCAACATGCAGTGTTTCCTTGATTGAATTAGCTCTCACACCAATATTTGCGTCTAGAGACTTTGCATTGAGGACTATCTGAAAACGGCTGTGGCGCTGAAGTTGCCTGTGAATGTGGAGTTGGTGGCATGTGAAACCTGCATGTGGAGCATTCGTTTGTGTGGGATGCTCACCAAGCTTCAGTTCAGTCCTAGGCACTCAAAGGGCACTAAGCCCAGAGTGTGAAAACTGAGTTTCCTTGAGAGCTGCTTGGAAGCCTGATGGTGTGTGAAGTTAGTGAGCCAAATGGAGTTGTTCTCCTACAAGAACCACTCGACTGATTCTTCTTCAATATGCCCTTCACCAACATGCAGTGTTTCCTTGATTGAATTAGCTCTCACACCAATATTTGCGTCTAGAGCCTTTGCATTGAGGGCTATCTGAAAACGGCTGTGGCGCTGAAGTTGCCTGTGAATGTGGAGCTGGTGGCATGTGAAACCCGCATGTGGAGCATTCGTTTGTGTGGGATGCTCTACCAGGTTCATTCCTAGATAATGCACTAAAAGGGCACTAAGCATAGAGTGTGAAAACTGAGTTTCCTTGAGAGCTGCTTGGAAGCCTGATGGTGTGTGAAGTTAGTGAGCCAAATGGAGTTGTTCTCTCACAAGAACCACTCGGCTGATTCTTCTTCAATATGCCCTTCACCAACATGCAGTGTTTCCTTGATTGAATTAGCTCTCACACCAATATTTGCGTCTAGAGCCTTTGCATTGAGGGCTATCTGAAAACGGCTGTGGCGCTGAAGTTGCCTGTGAATGTGGAGTTGGTGGCATGTGAAACCTGCATGTGGAGCATTCGTTTGTGTGGGATGCTGACCAAGCTTCATTTCAGTCCTAGGCACTCAAAGGGCACTAAGCCCAGAGTGTGAAACCTGAGTTTCCTTGAGAGCTGCTTGGAAGCCTGATGGTGTGTGAAGTTAGTGAGCCAAATGGAGTTGTTCTCCTACAAGAACCACTCGACTGATTCTTCTTCAATATGCCATTCACCAACATGCAGTGTTTCCTTGATTGAATTATCTCTCACACCAATATTTGCGTCTAGAGCCTTTGCATTGAGGGCTATCTGAAAACGGCTGTGGCGCTGAAGTTGCCTGTGAATGTGGAGTTGGTGGCATGTGAAACCCGCATGTAGAGCATTCGTTCTTGTGGGATGCTCTACCAGGTTCATTCCTAGATAATGCACTCAAAGGGCACTAAGGATAGAGTGTGAAAACTGAGTTTCCCTGAGAGCTGCTTGGAAGCCTGATGTTGTGTGAAGTTAGTGAGCCAAATGGAGTTGTTCTCCCACAAGAACCACCCGACTGATCATTCTTCAATATGCCCTTCACCAACATGCAGTGTTTCCTTGATTGAATTATCTCTCACACCAATATTTGCGTCTAGAGCCTTTGCATTGAGGGCTATCTGAAAACGGCTGTGGCGCTGAAGTTGCCTGTGAATGTGGAGTTGGTGGCATGTGAAACCTGCATGTGGAGCATTCGTTTGTGTGGGATGCTCACCAAGCTTCATTTCAGTCCTAGGCACTCAAAGGGCACTAAGCATAGAGTGTGAAAACTGAGTTTCCTTGAGAACTGCTTGGAAGCCTGATGGTTTGTGAAGTTAGTGAGCCAAATGGAGTTGTTCTCCCACAAGAACCACTCGGCTGATTCTTCTTCAATATGCCCTTCACCAACATGCAGTGTTTCCTTGATTGAATTAGCTCTCACACCAATATTTGCGTCTAGAGACTTTGCATTGAGGACTATCTGAAAACGGCTGTGGCGCTGAAGTTGCCTGTGAATGTGGAGTTGGTGGCATGTGAAACCTGCATGTGGAGCATTCGTTTGTGTGGGATGCTCACCAAGCTTCAGTTCAGTCCTAGGCACTCAAAGGGCACTAAGCCCAGAGTGTGAAAACTGAGTTTCCTTGAGAGCTGCTTGGAAGCCTGATGGTGTGTGAAGTTAGTGAGCCAAATGGAGTTGTTCTCCTACAAGAACCACTCAACTGATTCTTCTTCAATATGCCCTTCACCAACATGCAGTGTTTCCTTGATTGAATTAGCTCTCACACCAATATTTGCGTCTAGAGCCTTTGCATTGAGGGCTATCTGAAAACGGCTGTGGCGCTGAAGTTGCCTGTGAATGTGGAGCTGGTGGCATGTGAAACCCGCATGTGGAGCATTCGTTTGTGTGGGATGCTCTACCAGGTTCATTCCTAGATAATGCACTCAAAGGGCACTAAGCATAGAGTGTGAAAACTGAGTTTCCTTGAGAGCTGCTTGGAAGCCTGATGGTGTGTGAAGTTAGTGAGCCAAATGGAGTTGTTCTCTCACAAGAACCACTCGGCTGATTCTTCTTCAATATGCCCTTCACCAACATGCAGTGTTTCCTTGATTGAATTAGCTCTCACACCAATATTTGCGTCTAGAGCCTTTGCATTGAGGGCTATCTGAAAACGGCTGTGGCGCTGAAGTTGCCTGTGAATGTGGAGTTGGTGGCATGTGAAACCTGCATGTGGAGCATTCGTTTCTTGTGGGATGCTCTACCAGGTTCATTCCTAGATAATGCACTCAAAGGGCACTAAGCATAGAGTGTGAAAACTGAGTTTCCTTGAGAGCTGCTTGGAAGCCTGATGGTGTGTGAAGTTAGTGAGCCAAATGGAGTTGTTCTCCCACAAGAACCACCCGACTGATCATTCTTCAATATGCCCTTCACCAACATGCAGTGTTTCCTTGATTGAATTAGCTCTCACACTAATATTTGCGTCTAGAGCCTTTGCATTGAGGGCTATCTGAAAACGGCTGTGGCGCTGAAGTTGCCTGTGAATGTGGAGTTGTTGGCATGTGAAACCCGCATGTGGAGCATTCGTTTGTGTGGGATGCTCTACCAGGTTCGTTCCTAGATAATGCACTCAAAGGGCACTAAGCATAGAGTGTGAAAACTGAGTTTCCCTGAGAGCTGCTTGGAAGCCTGATGGTGTGTGAAGTTAGTGAGCCCAATGGAGTTGTTCTCCCACAAGAACCACTCGACTGATCATTCTTCAATATGCCCTTCACCAACATGCAGTGTTTCTTTGATTGAATTAGCTCTCACACCAATATTTGCGTCTAGAGCCTTTGCATTGAGGGCTATCTGAAAACGGCTGTGGCGCTGAAGTTGCCTGTGAATGTGGAGTTGGTGGCATGTGAAACCCGCATGTGGAGCATTCGTTTGTGTGGGATGCTCTACCAGGTTCATTCCTAGATAATGCACTCAAAGGGCACTAAGCATAGAGTGTGAAAACTGAGTTTCCTTGAGAGCTGCTTGGAAGCCTGATGGTGTGTGAAGTTAGTGAGCCAAATGGAGTTGTTCTCCCACAAGAACCACTCGGCTGATCCTTCCTCAATATGCCCTTCACCAACATGCAGTGTTTCCTTGATTGAATTAGCTCTCACACCAATATTTGCGTCTAGAGCCTTTGCATTGAGGGCTATCTGAAAACGGCTGTGGCGCTGAAGTTGCCTGTGAATGTGGAGTTGGTGGCATGTGAAACCCGCATGTGGAGCATTCGTTTGTGTGGGATGCTCTACCAGGTTCATTCCTAGATAATGCACTCAAAGGGCACTAAGCATAGAGTGTGAAAACTGAGTTTCCCTGAGAGCTGCTTGGAAGCCTGATGGTGTGTGAAGTTAGTGAGCCAAATGGAGTTGTTCTCCCACAAGAACCACTTGGCTGATCCTTCTTCAATATGCCCTTCACCAACATGCAGTGTTTCCTGGATTGAATTAGCTCTCACACCAATATTTGCGTCTAGAGCCTTTGCATTGAGGGCTATCTGAAAACGGCTGTGGCGCTGAAGTTGCCTGTGAATGTGGAGTTGTTGGCATGTGAAACCCGCATGTGGAGCATTCGTTTGTGTGGGATGCTCACCAAGCTTCAGTTCAGTCCTAGGCACTCAAAGGGCACTAAGCATAGAGTGTGAAAACTGAGTTTCCTTGAGAACTGCTTGGAAGCCTGATGGTGTGTGAAGTTAGTGAGCCAAATGGAGTTGTTCTCCCACAAGAATCACTCGGCTGATTCTTCTTCAATATGCCCTTCACCAACATGCAGTGTTTCCTTGATGAATTAGCTCTCACACCAATATTTGCGTCTAGAGCCTTTGCATTGAGGGCTATCTGAAAACGGCTGTGGCGCTGAAGTTGCCTGTGAATGTGGAGTTGGTGGCATGTGAAACCTGCATGTGGAGCATTCGTTTGTGTGGGATGCTCACCAAGCTTCAGTTCAGTCCTAGGCACTCAAAGGGCACTAAGCATAGAGTGTGAAAACTGAGTTTCCTTGAGAGCTGTTTGGAAGCCTGATGGTGTGTGAAGTTAGTGAGCCAAATGGAGTTGTTTTCCTACAAGAACCACTCGGCTGATTCTTCTTCAATATGCCCTTCACCAACATGCAGTGTTTCCTTGATTGAATTAGCTCTCACACCAATATTTGCGTCTAGAGCCTTTGCATTGAGGGCTATCTGAAAACGGCTGTGGCGCTGAAGTTGCCTGTGAATGTGGAGTTGGTGGCATGTGAAACCCGCATGTGGAGCATTCGTTTGTGTGGGATGCTCCACCAGGTTCATTCCTAGATAATGCACTCAAAGGGCACTAAGCATAGAGTGTGAAAACTGAGTTTCCCTGAGAGCTGCTTGGAAGCCTGATGGTGTGTGAAGTTAGTGAGCCCAATGGAGTTGTTCTCCCACAAGAACCACTCGGCTGATCCTTCTTCAATATGCCCTTCACCAACATGCAGTGTTTCCTTGATTGAATTAGCTCTCACACCAATATTTGCGTCTAGAGCCTTTGCATTGAGGGCTATCTGAAAACGGCTGTGGCGCTGAAGTTGCCTGTGAATGTGGAGTTGGTGGCATGTGAAACCTGCATGTGGAGCATTCGTAATTGTGGGATGCTCACCAAGCTTCAGTTCAGTCCTAGGCACTCAAAGGGCACTAAGCATAGAGTGTGAAAACTGAGTTTCCTTGAGAACTGCTTGGAAGCCTGATGGTGTGTGAAGTTAGTGAGCCAAATGGAGTTGTTCTCCCACAAGAACCACTCGACTGATTCTTCTTCAATATGCCCTTCACCAACATGCAGTGTTTCCTTGATTGAATTAGCTCTCACACCAATATTTGCGTCTAGAGCCTTTGCATTGAGGGCTATCTGAAAACGGCTGTGGCGCTGAAGTTGCCTGTGAATGTGGAATTGGTGGCATGTGAAACCCGCATGTGGAGCATTCGTTTGTGTGGGATGCTCCACCAGGTTCATTCCTAGATAATGCACTCAAAGGGCACTAAGCATAGAGTGTGAAAACTGAGTTTCCCTGAGAGCTGCTTGGAAGCCTGATGGTGTGTGAAGTTAGTGAGCCAAATGGAGTTGTTCTCCCACAAGAACCACTCGGCTGATCCTTCTTCAATATGCCCTTCACCAACATGCAGTGTTTCCTTGATTGAATTAGCTCTCACACAAATATTTGCGTCTAGAGCCTTTGTATTGAGGGCTATCTGAAAACGGCTGTGCCGCTCAAGTTGCCTGTGAATGTGGAGTTGGTGGCATGTGAAAACCGCATGTAGAGCATTCGTTCTTGTGGGATGCTCTACCAGGTTCATTCCTGGATAATGCACTCAAAGGGCACTAAGCATAGAGTGTGAAAACTGAGTTTCCTTGAGAGCTGCTTGGAAGCCTGATGGTGTGTGAAGTTAGTGAGCCAAATGGAGTTGTTCTCCCACAAGAACCACTCGGCTGATCCTCCTTCAATATGCCCTTCACCAGCATGCAGTGTTTCATTGATTGAATTAGCTCTCACACCAATATTTGCGTCTAGAGCCTTTGCATTGAGGGCTATCTGAAAACGGCTGTGGGGCTGAAGTTGCCTGTGAATGTGGAGTTGTTGGCATGTGAAACCTGCATGTGGAGCATTCGTTTGTGTGGGATACTCTACCAAGCTTCATTTCAGTCCTAGGCACTCAAAGGGCACTAAGCATAGAGTGTGAAAACTGAGATTCCTTGAGAGCTGCTTGGAAGCCTGATGGTGTGTGAAGTTAGTGAGCCCAATGGAGTTGTTCTCCCACAAGAACCACTCGACTGATCATTCTTCAATATGCCCTTCACCAACATGCAGTGTTTCTTTGATTGAATTAGCTCTCACACCAATATTTGCGTCTAGAGCCTTTGCATTGAGGGCTATCTGAAAACGGCTGTGGCGCTGAAGTTGCCTGTGAATGTGGAGTTGGTGGCATGTGAAACCCGCATGTGGAGCATTCGTTTGTGTGGGATCCTCTACCAGGTTTATTCCTAGATAATGCACTCAAAGGGCACTAAGCATAGAGTGTGAAAACTGAGTTTCCCTGAGAGCTGCTTGGAAGCCTGATGGTGTGTGAAGTTAGTGAGCCAAATGGAGTTGTTCTCCCACAAGAACCACTCGGCTGATCCTTCTTCAATATGCCCTTCACCAACATGCAGTGTTTCCTTGATTGAATTAGCTCTCACACCAATATTTGCGTCTAGAGCCTTTGTATTGAGGGCTATCTGAAAACGTCTGTGGCGCTGAAGTTGCCTGTGAATGTGGAGTTGGTGGCATGTGAAACCCGCATGTAGAGTATTCGTTTGTGTGGGATGCTCTACCAGGTTCATTCCTAGATAATGCACTCAAAGGGCACTAAGCATAGAGTGTGAAAACTGAGTTTCCCTGAGAGCTGCTTGGAAGCCTGATGGTGTGTGAAGTTAGTGAGCCCAATGGAGTTGTTCTCCCACAAGAACCACTCGGCTGATCCTTCTTCAATATGCCCTTCACCAACATGCAGTGTTTCCTTGATTGAATTAGCCTCACACAAATATTTGCGTCTAGAGCCTTTGTATTGAGGGCTATCTGAAAACGGCTGTGGCGCTGAAGTTGCCTGTGAATGTGGAGTTGGTGGCATGTGAAACCCGCATGTGGAGCATTCGTTCTTGTGGGATGCTCACCAAGCTTCAGTTCAGTCCTAGGCACTCAAAGGGCACTAAGCATAGAGTGTGAAAACTGAGTTTCCCTGAGAGCTGCTTGGAAGCCTGATGGTGTGTGAAGTTAGTGAGCCAAATGGAGTTGTTCTCCCATAAGAACCACTCGGCTGATCCTTCTTCAATATGCCCTTCAAAACATGCAGTGTTTCCTTGATTGAATTAGCTCTCACACCAATATTTGCGTCTAGAGCCTTTGCATTGAGGGCTATCTCTAAACGGCTGTGGCGCTCAAGTTGCCTGTGAATGTGGAGTTGGTGGCATGTGAAACCCGCATGTGGAGCATTCGTTTGTGTGGGATGCTCTACCAAGTTCATTCCTAGATAATGCACTCAAAGGCACTAAGCATAGAGTGTGAAAACTGAGTTTCCTTGAGAGCTGCTTGGAAGCCTGATGGTGTGTGAAGTTAGTGAGCCAAATGGTGTTGTTCTCCCACAAGAACCACTCGACTGATCATTCTTCAATATGCCCTTCACCAACATGCAGTGTTTCCTTGATTGAATTAGCTCTCACACCAATATTTGCGTCTAGAGCCTTTGCATTGAGGGCTATCTGAAAACGGCTGTGGCGCTGAAGTTGCCTGTGAATGTGGAGTTGGTGGCATGTGAAACCCGCATGTGGAGCATTCGTTTGTGTGGGATGCTCTACCAGGTTCATTCCTAGATAATGCACTCAAAGGGCACTAAGCATAGAGTGTGAAACCTGCGTTTCCCTGAGAGCTGCTTGGAAACCTGATGGTGTGTGAAGTTAGTGAGCCCAATGGAGTTGTTCTCCCACAAGAACCACTTGGCTGATCCTTCTTCAATATGCCCTTCAACAACATGCAGTGTTTCATTGATTGAATTAGCTCTCACACCAATATTTGCGTCTAGAGCCTTTGCATTGAGGGCTATCTGAAAACGGCTGTGGCGCTGAAGTTGCCTGTGAATGTGGAGTTGGTGGCATGTGAAACCCGCATGTGGAGCATTCGTTTGTGTGGGATGCTCACCAAGCTTCAGTTCAGTCCTAGGCACTCAAAGTTCACTAAGCATAGAGTGTGAAAACTGAGTTTCCTTGTGAACTGCTTGGAAGCCTGATGGTGTGTGAAGTTAGTGACCCAAATGGAGTTGTTCTCCTACAAGAACCACTCGGCTGATTCTTCTTCAATATGCCCTTCACCAACATGCAGTGTTTCCTTGATTGAATTAGCTCTCACACCAATATTTGCGTCTAGAGCCTTTGCATTGAGGGCTATCTGAAAACGGCTGTGGCGCTGAAGTTGCCTGTGAATGTGGAGTTGGTGGCATGTGAAACCCGCATGTGGAGCATTCGTTTGTGTGGGATGCTCTACCAGGTTCATTCCTAGATAATGCACTCAAAGGGCACTAAGCATAGAGTGTGAAAACTGAGTTTCCCTGAGAGCTGCTTGGAAACCTGATGGTGTGTGAAGTTAGTGAGCCAAATGGAGTTGTTCTCCCACAAGAACCACTTGGCTGATCCTTCTTCAATATGCCCTTCACCAACATGCAGTGTTTCCTTGATTGAATTAGCTCTCACACCAATATTTGCGTCTAGAGCCTTTGCATTGAGGGCTATCTGAAAACGGCTGTGGCGCTGAAGTTGCCTGTGAATGTGGAGTTGGTGGCATGTGAAACCCGCATGTGGAGCATTCGTTTGTGTGGGATGCTCACCAAGCTTCAGTTCAGTCCTAGGCACTCAAAGGGCACTAAGCATAGAGTGTGAAAACTGAGTTTCCTTGAGAACTACTTGGAAGCCTGATGGTGTGTGAAGTTAGTGAGCCAAATGGAGTTGTTCTCCTACAAGAACCACTCGGCTGATTCTTCTTCAATATGCCCTTCACCAACATGCAGTGTTTCCTTGATTGAACTAGCTCTCACACCAATATTTGCGTCTAGAGCCTTTGCATTGAGGGCTATCTGAAAACGGCTGTGGCGCTGAAGTTGCCTGTGAATGTGGAGTTGTTGGCATGTGAAACCCGCATGTGGAGCATTCGTTTGTGTGGGATGCTCACCAAGCTTCATTTCAGTCCTAGGCACTCAAAGGGCACTAAGCCCAGAGTGTGAAAACTGAGTTTCCTTGAGAGCTGTTTGGAAGCCTGATGGTGTGTGAAGTTAGTGAGCCCAATGGAGTTGTTCTCCTACAAGAACCACTCGACTGATTCTTCTTGAATATGCCCTTCACCAACATGCAGTGTTTCATTGATTGAATTAGCTCTCACACCAATATTTGCGTCTAGAGCCTTTGCATTGAGGGCTATCTGAAAACGGCTGTGGCGCTGAAGTTGCCTGTGAATGTGGAGTTGTTGGCATGTGAAACCCGCATGTGGAGCATTCGCTTGTGTTGGATGCTCTACCAGGTTCATTCCTAGATAATGCACTCAAAGGGCACTAAGCCCAGAGTGTGAAAACTGAGTTTCCTTGAGAGCTGCTTGGAAGCCTGATGGTGTGTGAAGTTAGTGAGCCAAATGGAGTTGTTCTCCCACAAGAACCACTTGGCTGATCCTTCTTCAATATGCCCTTCACCAACATGCAGTGTTTCCTTGATTGAATTAGCTCTCACACCAATATTTGCGTCTAGAGCCTTTGCATTGAGGGCTATCTGAAAACGGCTGTGGCGCTGAAGTTGCCTCTGGATGTGGAGTTGGTGGCATGTGAAACCCGCATGTGGAGCATTCGTTTGTGTGGGATGCTCACCAAGCTTCATTTCAGTCCTAGGCACTCAAAGGCACTAAGCCCAGAGTGTGAAAACTGAGTTTCCTTGAGAGCTGTTTGGAAGCCTGATGGTGTGTGAAGTTAGTGAGCCCAATGGAGTTGTTCTCCTACAAGAACCACTCGACTGATTCTTCTTGAATATGCCCTTCACCAACATGCAGTGTTTCCTTGATTGAATTAGCTCTCACACCAATAGTTGCGTCTGGAGCCTTTGCATTGAGGGCTATCTGAAAACGGCTGTGGCGCTGAAGTTGCCTGTGAATGTGGAGTTGGTGGCATGTGAAACCCGCATGTGGAGCATTCGTTTGTGTGGGATGCTCTACCAGGTTCATTCCTAGATAATGCACTCAAAGGGCTTTAAGCATAGAGTGTGAAAACTGAGTTTCCTTGAGAGCTGCTTGGAAGCCTGATGGTGTGTGAAGTTAGTGAGCCAAATGGAGTTGTTCTCCCACAAGAACCACTCGGCTGATCCTTCTTCAATATGCGCTTCACCAGCATGCAGTGTTTCCTTGATTGAATTAGCTCTCACACCAATATTTGCGTCTAGAGCCTTTGCATTGAGGGCTATCTGAAAACGGCTGTGGCACTGAAGTTGCCTGTGAATGTGGAGTTGGTGGCATGTGAAACCTGCATGTGGAGCATTCGTTTGTGTGGGATGCTCACCAAGCTTCATTTCAGTCCTAGGCACTCAAAGGCCACTAAGCATAGAGTGTGAAAACTGAGTTTCCTTGAGAGCTGCTTGGAAGCCTGATGGTGTGTGAAGTTAGTGAGCCAAATGGAGTTGTTCTCCCACAAGAACCACTCGGCTGATCCTTCTTCAATATGCCCTTCACCAACATGCAGTGTTTCCTTGATTGAATTAGCTCTCACACCAATATTTGCGTCTAGAGCCTTTGCATTGAGGGCTATCTGAAAACGGCTGTGGCGCTGAAGTTGCCTGTGAATGTGGAGTTGTTGGCATGTGAAACCCGCATGTGGAGCATTCGTTTGTGTGGGATGCTCTACCAGGTTCATTCCTAGATAATGCACTCAAAGGGCACTAAGCATAGAGTGTGAAAACTGAGTTTCCTTGAGAGCTGCTTGGAAGCCTGATGGTGTGTGAAGTTAGTGAGCCAAATGGAGTTGTTCTCCCACAAGAACCACTCGGCTGATCCTTCTTCAATATGCCCTTCACCAACATGCAGTGTTTCCTTGATTGAATTAGCTCTCACACCAATATTTGCGTCTAGAGCCTTTGCATTGAGGGCTATCTGAAAACGACTGTGGCGCTGAAGTTGCCTGTGAATGTGGAGTTGTTGGCATGTGAAACCCGCATGTGGAGCATTCGTTTGTGTGGGATGTTCACCAAGCTTCAGTTCAGTCCTAGGCACTCAAAGGGCACTAAGCATAGAGTGTGAAAACTGAGTTTCCCTGAGAGCTGCTTGGAAGCCTGATGGTGTGTGAAGTTAGTGAACCAAATGGAGTTGTTCTCCCACAAGAACCACTCGGCTGATCCTTCTTCAATATGCCCTTCAAAACATGCAGTGTTTCCTTGATTGAATTAGCTCTCACACCAATATTTGCGTCTAGAGCCTTTGCATTGAGGGCTATCTGAAAATTGCTTTGGCGCTGAAGTTGCCTGTGAATGTGGAGTTGGTGGCATGTGAAACCCGCATGTGGAGCATTCGTTTGTGTGGGATGCTCTACCAGGTTCATTCCTAGATAATGCACTCAAAGGGCACTAAGCATAGAGTGTGAAAACTGAGTTTCCTTGAGAGCTGCTTGGAAGCCTGATGGTGTGTGAAGTTAGTGAGCCAAATGGTGTTGTTCTCCCACAAGAACCACTCGACTGATCATTCTTCAATATGCCATTCACCAACATGCAGTGTTTCCTTGATTGAATTAGCTCTCACACCAATATTTGCGTCTAGAGCCTTTGCATTGAGGGCTATCTGAAAACGGCTGTGGCGCTGAAGTTGCCTGTTAATGTGGAGTTGGTGGCATGTGAAACCCGAATGTGGAGCATTCGTTTGTGTGAGATGCTCTACCAGGTTCATTCCTAGATAATGCACTCAAAGGGCACTAAGCATAGAGTGTGAAAACTGAGTTTCCCTGAGAGCTGCTTGGAAACCTGATGGTGTGTGAAGTTAGTGAGCCAAATGGAGTTGTTCTCCCACAAGAACCACTCGGCTGATCCTTCTTCAATATGCCCTTCACCAACATGCAGTGTTTCCTTGATTGAATTAGTTCTCACACCAATAGTTGCGTCTGGAGCCTTTGCATTGAGGGCTATCTGAAAACGGCTGTGGCGCTGAAGTTGCCTGTGAATGTGGAGTTGGTGGCATGTGAAACCCGCATGTGGAGCATTCGTTTGTGTGGGATGCTCACCAAGCTTCATTTCAGTCCTAGGCACTCAAAGGGCACTAAGCATAGAGTGTGAAAACTGAGTTTCCTTGAGAGCTGCTTGGAAGCCTGATGGTGTGTGAAGTTAGTGAGCCAAATGGAGTTGTTCTCCCACAAGAATCACTCGGCTGATTCTTCTTCAATATGCCCTTCACCAACATGCAGTGTTTCCTTGATTGAATTAGTTCTCACACCAATAGTTGCGTCTGGAGCCTTTGCATTGAGGGCTATCTGAAAACGGCTGTGGCGCTGAAGTTGCCTGTGAATGTGGAGTTGGTGGCATGTGAAACCCGCATGTGGAGCATTCGTTTGTGTGGGATGCTCACCAAGCTTCATTTCAGTCCTAGGCACTCAAAGGGCACTAAGCATAGAGTGTGAAAAGTGAGTTTCCTTGAGAGCTGCTTGGAAGCCTGATGGTGTGTGAAGTTAGTGAGCCAAATGGAGTTGTTCTCCCACAAGAACCACTCGGCTGATACTTCTTCAATATGCCCTTCAAAACATGCAGTGTTTCCTTGATTGAATTATCTCTCACACCAATATTTGCGTCTAGAGCTTTTGCATTGAGGGCTATCTGAAAACGACTGTGGCGCTGAAGTTGCCTGTGTATGTGGAGTTGGTGGCATGTGAAACCCGCATGTGGAGCATTCGTCTGTGTGGGATGCTCTACCAGGTTCATTCCTAGATAATGCACTCAAAGGGCACTAAGCATAGAGTGTGAAAACTGAGTTTCCTTGAGAGCTGCTTGGAAGCCTGATGGTGTGTGAAGTTAGTGAGCCAAATGGAGTTGTTCTCCCACAAGAACCACTCGGCTGATTCTTCTTCAATATGCCCTTCACCAACATGCAATGTTTCCTTGATTGAATTAGCTCTCACACCAATATTTGCGTCTAGAGCCTTTGCGTTGAGGGCTATCTGAAAACGGCTGTGGCGCTGAAGTTGCCTGTGAATGTGGAGTTGTTGGCATGTGAAACCCGCATGTGGAGCATTCGTTTGTGGGGGTGCTCTACCAGGTTCATTCCTAGATAATGCACTCAAGTGCACTAAGCATAGAGTGTGAAAACTGAGTTTCCCTGAGAGCTGCTTGGAAGCCTGATGGTGTGTGAAGTTAGTGAGCCAAATGGAGTTGTTCTCCCACAAGAACCACTCGGCTGATCCTTCTTCAATATGCGCTTCACCAGCATGCAATGTTTCCTTGATTGAATTAGCTCTCACACCAATATTTGCGTCTAGAGCCTTTGCATTGAGGGCTATCTGAAAACGGCTGTGGCACTGAAGTTGCCTGTGAATGTGGAGTTGGTGGCATGTGAAACCCGCATGTGGAGCATTCGTTTGTGTGGGATGCTCACCAAGCTTCATTTCAGTCCTAGGCACTCAAAGGGCACTAAGCATAGAGTGTGAAAACTGAGTTTCCTTGAGAGCTGCTTGGAAGCCTGATGGTGTGTGAAGTTAGTGAGCCAAATGTAGTTGTTCTCCCACAAGAACCACTCGGCTGATCCTTCTTCAATATGCCCTTCACCAACATGCAGTGTTTCCTTGATTGAATTAGCTCTCACACCAATATTTGCGTCTAAAGCCTTTGCATTGAGGGCTATCTGAAAACGGCTGTGGCGCTGAAGTTGCCTGTGAATGTGGAGTTGTTGGCATGTGAAACCCGCATGTGGAGCATTCGTTTGTGTGGGATGTTCACCAAGCTTCATTTCAGTCCTAGGCACTCAAAGGGCACTAAGCATAGAGTGTGAAAACTGAGTTTCCTTGAGAGCTGCTTGGAAGCCTGATGGTGTGTGAAGTTAGTGAGCCAAATGGAGTTGTTCTCCCACAAGAACCACTCGGCTGATCCTTCTTCAATATGCCCTTCACCAACATGCAATGTTTCCTTGATTGAATTAGCTCTCACACCAATATTTGCGTCTAGAGCCTTTGCATTGAGGGCTATCTGAAAACGACTGTGGCGCTGAAGTTGCCTGTGAATGTGGAGTTGGTGGCATGTGAAACCCGCATGTGGAGCATTCGTCTGTGTGGGATGTTCACCAAGCTTCATTTCAGTCCTAGGCACTCAAAGGGCACTAAGCATAGAGTGTGAAAACTGAGTTTCCTTGAGAGCTGCTTGGAAGCCTGATGGTGTGTGAAGTTAGTGAGTCAAATGGAGTTGTTCTCCCACAAGAACCACTTGGCTGATCCTTCTTCAATATGCCCTTCAAAACATGCAGTGTTTCCTTGATTGAATTAGCTCTCACACCAATATTTGCGTCTAGAGCCTTTGCATTGAGGGCTATCTGAAAACGACTGTGGCGCTGAAGTTGCCTGTGAATGTGGAGTTGGTGACATGTGAAACCCGCATGTGGAGTATTCGTTTGTGTGGGATGTTCACCAAGCTTCATTTCAGTCCTAGGCACTCAAAGGGCACTAAGCATAGAGTGTGAAAACTGAGTTTCCTTGAGAGCTGCTTGGAAGCCTGATGGTGTGTGAAGTTAGTGAGCCAAATGGAGTTGTTCTCCCAGAAGAACCACTAGGCTGATTCTTCTTCAATATGCCCTTCACCAACATGCAGTGTTTCATTGATTGAATTGGCTCTCACACCAATATTTGCGTCTAGAGCTTTTGCATTGAGGGCTATCTGAAAACGGCTGTGGCGCTGAAGTTGCCTGTGAATGTGGAGTTGGTGGCATGTGAAACCCGCATGTGGAGCATTCGTTTGTGTGGTATGTTCACCAAGCTTCATTTCAGTCTCGATAATGCACTCAAAGGGCACTAAGCATAGAGTGTGAAAACTGAGTTTCCCTGAGAGCTGCTTGGAAGCCTGATGGTGTGTGAAGTTAGTGAGCCAAATGGAGTTGTTCTCCCACAAGAACCACTCGGCTGATTCTTCTTCAATATGCGCTTCACCAACATGCAGTGTTTCATTGATTGAATTAGCTCTCACACCAATATTTGCGTCTAGAGCTTTTGCATTGAGGGCTATCTGAAAACGGCTGTGGCGCTGAAGTTGCCTGTGAATGTGGAGTTGTTGGCATGTGAAACCCGCATGTGGAGCATTCGTTTGTGGGGGTGCTCTACCAGGTTCATTCCTAGATAATGCACTCAAGTGCACTAAGCATAGAGTGTGAAAACTGAGTTTCCCTGAGAGCTGCTTGGAAGCCTGATGGTGTGTGAAGTTAGTGAGCCAAATGGAGTTGTTCTCCCACAAGAACCACTCGGCTGATCTTTCTTCTTCAATATGCGCTTCACCAGCATGCAATGTTTCATTGATTGAATTAGCTCTCACACCAATATTTGCGTCTAGAGCCTTTGCATTGAGGGCTATCTGAAAACGGCTGTGGCACTGAAGTTGCCTGTGAATGTGGAGTTGGTGGCATGTGAAACCCGCATGTGGAGCATTCGTTTGTGTGGGATGCTCACCAAGCTTCATTTCAGTCCTAGGCACTCAAAGGGCACTAAGCATAGAGTGTGAAATCTGAGTTTCCTTGAGAGCTGCTTGGAAGCCTGATGGTGTGTGAAGTTAGTGAGCCAAATGTAGTTGTTCTCCCCACAAGAACCACTCGGCTGATCCTTCTTCAATATGCCCTTCACCAACATGCAGTGTTTCCTTGATTGAATTAGCTCTCACACCAATATTTGCGTCTAGAGCCTTTGCATTGAGGGCTATCTGAAAACGGCTGTGGCGCTGAAGTTGCCTGTGAATGTGGAGTTGTTGGCATGTGAAACCCGCATGTGGAGCATTCGTTTGTGTGGGATGTTCACCAAGCTTCATTTCAGTCCTAGGCAATCAAAGGGCACTAAGCATAGAGTGTGAAAACTGAGTTTCCTTGAGAGCTGCTTGGAAGCCTGATGGTGTGTGAAGTTAGTGAGCCAAATGGAGTTGTTCTCCCCACAAGAACCACTCGGCTGATCATTCTTCAATATGCCCTTCACCAACATGCAATGTTTCCTTGATTGAATTAGCTCTCACACCAATATTTGCGTCTAGAGCCTTTGCATTGAGGGCTATCTGAAAACGACTGTGGCGCTGAAGTTGCCTGTGAATGTGGAGTTGGTGGCATGTGAAACCCGCATGTGGAGCATTCGTCTGTGTGGGATGTTCACCAAGCTTCATTTCAGTCCTAGGCACTCAAAGGGCACTAAGCATAGAGTGTGAAAACTGAGTTTCCTTGAGAGCTGCTTGGAAGCCTGATGGTGTGTGAAGTTAGTGAGTCAAATGGAGTTGTTCTCCCACAAGGACCACTTGGCTGATTCTTCTTCAATATGCCCTTCACCAACATGCAGTGTTTCCTTGATTGAATTAGCTCTCACACCAATATTTGCATCTAGAGCCTTTGCATTGAGGGCTATCTGAAAACGACTGTGGCGCTGAAGTTGCCTGTGAATGTGGAGTTGGTGACATGTGAAACCCGCATGTGGAGTATTCGTTTGTGTGGGATGTTCACCAAGCTTCATTTCAGTCCTAGGCACTCAAAGGGCACTAAGCATAGAGTGTGAAAACTGAGTTTCCTTGAGAGCTGCTTGGAAGCCTGATGGTGTGTGAAGTTAGTGAGCCTAATGGAGTTGTTCTCCCAGTAGAACCACTAGGCTGATTCTTCTTCAATATGCCCTTCACCAACATGCAGTGTTTCATTGATTGAATTGGCTCTCACACCAATATTTGCGTCTAGAGCTTTTGCATTGAGGGCTATCTGAAAACGGCTGTGGCGCTGAAGTTGCCTGTGAATGTGGAGTTGGTGGCATGTGAAACCCGCATGTGGAGCATTCGTTTGTGTGGTATGTTCACCAAGCTTCATTTCAGTCTCGATAATGCACTCAAAGGGCACTAAGCATAGAGTGTGAAAACTGAGTTTCCCTGAGAGCTGCTTGGAAGCCTGATGGTGTGTGAAGTTAGTGAGCCAAATGGAGTTGTTCTCCCACAAGAACCACTCGGCTGATTCTTCTTCAATATGCCCTTCACCAACATGCAGTGTTTCATTGATTGAATTAGCTCTCACACCAATATTTGCGTCTAGAGCCTTTGCATTGAGGGCTATCTGAAAACGTCTGTGGCGCTGAAGTTGCCTGTGAATGTGGAGTTGGTGGCATGTGAAACCCGCATGTATAGCATTCGTTTGTGTGGGATGCTCTACCAGGTTCATTCCTAGATAATGCACTCAAAGTGCACTAAGCATAGAGTGTGAAAACTAAGTTTCCCTGATAGCTGCTTGGAAGCCTGATGGTGTGTGAAGTTAGTGAGCCAAATGTAGTTGTTCACCCACAAGAACCACTCGGCTGATCCTTCTTCAATATGCCCTTCACCAACATGCAGTGTTTCCTTGATTGAATTAGCTCTCACACCAATATTTGCGTCTAGAGCTTTTGCATTGAGGGCTATCTGAAAACGGCTGTGGCGCTGAAGTTGCCTGTGAATGTGGAATGGTGGCATGTGAAACCCGCATGTGCAGCATTCGTTTGTGTGGAATGCTCACCAAGCTTCAGTTCAGTCCTAGGCACTCAAAGGGCACTAAGCATAGAGTGTGAAAACTGAGTTTCCTTGAGAGCTGCTTGGAAGCCTGATGGTGTGTGAAGTTAGTGAGCCAAATGGAGTTGTTCTCCCACAAGAACCACTCGGCTGACTCTTCTTCAATATGCCCTTCACCAACATGCAGTGTTTCCTTGATTGAATTAGCTCTCACACCAATATTTGCGTCTAGAGCCTTTGCATTGAGGGCTATCTGAAAACGGCTGTGGCGCTGAAGTTGCCTGTGAATGTGGAGTTGGTGGCATGTGAAACCCGCATGTGGAGCATTCGTTTGTGTGGGATGCTCTACCAGGTTCATTCCTAGATAATGCACTCAAAGGGCACTAAGCATAGAGTGTGAAAACTGAGTTTCCCTGAGAGCTGCTTGGAAGCCTGATGGTGTGTGAAGTTAGTGAGCCAAATGGAGTTGTTCTCCCACAAGAACCACTCGGCTGATCCTTCTTCAATATGCCCTTCACCAACATGCAGTGTTTCCTTGATTGAATTAGCTCTCACACCAATATTTGCGTCTAGAGCTTTTGCATTGAGGGCTATCTGAAAACGGCTGTGGCGCTGAAGTTGCCTGTGAATGTGGAGTTGGTGGCATGTGAAACCCGCATGTGCAGCATTCGTTTGTGCGGAATGCTCACCAAGCTTCAGTTCAGTCCTAGGCACTCAAAGGGCACTAAGCATAGAGTGTGAAAACTGAGTTTCCTTGAGAGCTGCTTGGAAGCCTGATGGTGTGTGAAGTTAGTGAGCCAAATGGAGTTGTTCTCCCACAAGAACCACTCGGCTGACTCTTCTTCAATATGCCCTTCACCAACATGCAGTGTTTCCTTGATTGAATTAGCTCTCACACCAATATTTGCGTCTAGAGCCTTTGCATTGAGGGCTATCTGAAAACGGCTGTGGCGCTGAAGTTGCATGAGAATGTGGAGTTGGTGGCATGTGAAACCTGCATGTGGAGCATTCGTTTGTGTGGGATGCTCACCAAGCTTCAGTTCAGTCCTAGGCACTCAAAGGGCACTAAGCATAGAGTGTGAAAACTGAGTTTCCTTGAGAGCTGCTTGGAAGCCTGATGGTGTGTGAAGTTAGTGAGCCAAATGGAGTTGTTGTCCCACAAGAACCACTCGGCTAATCCTTCTTCAATATGCCCTTCACCAACATGCAGTGTTTCATTGATTGAATTAGCTCTCACACCAATATTTGCGTCTAGAGCCTTTGCATTGAGGGCTATGTGAAAACGGCTGTGGCGCTGAAGTTGCCTGTGAATGTGGAGTTGGTGGCATGTGAAACCCGCATGTAGAGTATTCGTTTGTGTGGGATGCTCTACCAGGTTCATTCCTAGATAATGCACTCAAAGGGCACTAAGCATAGAGTGTGAAAACTGAGTTTCCCTGAGAGCTGCTTGGAAGCCTGATGGTGTGTGAAGTTAGTGAGCCAAATGTAGTTGTTCTCCCACAAGAACCACTCGGCTGATCCTTCTTCAATATGCCCTTCACCAACATGCAGTGTTTCCTTGATTGAATTAGCTCTCACACCAATATTTGCGTCTAGAGCCTTTGCATTGAGGGCTATCTGAAAACGGCTGTGGCGTTGAAGTTGCCTGTGAATGTGGAGTTGGTGGCATGTGAAACCCGTATGTAGAGCATTCGTTTGTGTGGGATGCTCTACCAGGTTCATTCCTAGATAATGCACTCAAAGGGCACTAAGCATAGAGTGTGAAAACTGAGTTTCCTTGAGAGCTGCTTGGAAGCCTGATGGTGTGTGAAGTTAGTGAGCCAAATGGAGTTGTTCTCCCACAAGAACCACTCGGCTGATCCTTCTTCAATATGCCCTTCACCAACATGCAGTGTTTCCTTGATTGAATTAGCTCTCACACCAATATTTGCGTCTAGAGCTTTTGCATTGAGGGCTATCTGAAAACGGCTGTGGCGCTGAAGTTGCCTGTGAATGTGGAGTTGGTGGCATGTTAAACCCGCATGTGCAGCATTCGTTTCTGTGGAATGCTCACCACGCTTCAGTTCAGTCCTAGGCACTCAAAGGGCACTAAGCATAGAGTGTGAAAACTGAGTTTCCTTGAGAGCTGCTTGGAAGCCTGATGGTGTGTGAAGTTAGTGAGCCAAATGGAGTTGTTCTCCCACAAGAACCACTCGGCTGATCCTTCTTCAATATGCCCTTCACCAACATGCAGTGTTTCATTGATTGAATTAGCTCTCACACCAATATTTGCGTCTAGAATCTTTGCATTGAGGGCTATCTGAAAACGGCTGTGGCGCTGAAGTTGCATGAGAATGTGGAGTTGGTGGCATGTGAAACCTGCATGTGGAGCATTCGTTTGTGTGGGATGCTCACCAAGCTTCATTTCAGTCCTAGGCACTCAAAGGGCACTAAGCACAGAGTGTGAAAACTGAGTTTCCTTGAGAGCTGCTTGGAAGCCTGATGGTGTGTGAAGTTAGTGAGCCAAATGGAGTTGTTGTCCCACAAGAACCACTCGGCTAATCCTTCTTCAATATGCCCTTCACCAACATGCAGTGTTTCATTGATTGAATTAGCTCTCACACCAATATTTGCGTCTAGAGCCTTTGTATTGAGGGCTATCTGAAAACGTCTGTGGCGCCGAAGTTGCCTGTGAATGTGGAGTTGGTGGCATGTGAAACCTGCATGTAGAGCAGTCGTTTGTGTGGGATGCTCTACCAGGTTCATTCCTAGATAATGCACTCAAAGGGCACTAAGCATAGAGTGTGAAATCTGAGTTTCCTTGAGAGCTGCTTGGAAGCCTGATGGTGTGTGAAGTTAGTGAGCCAAATGGAGTTGTTCTCCCACAAGAACCACTCGGCTGATCCTTCTTCAATATGCCCTTCACCAACATGCAGTGTTTCATTGATTGAATTAGCTCTCACACCAATATTTGCGTCTAGAGCCTTTGCATTGAGGGCTCTCTGAAAACGGCTGTGGCGCTGAAGTTGCCTGTGAATGTGGAGTTGGTGGCATGTGAAACCCGCATGTGGAGCATTCGTTTGTGTGGGATGCTCTACCAGGTTCATTCCTAGATAATGCACTCAAAGGACACTAAGCATAGAGTGTGAAAACTGAGTTTCCCTGAGAGCTGCTTGGAAGCCTGATGGTGTGAGAAGTTAGTGAGCCAAATGGAGTTGTTCTCCCACAAGAACCACTCGGCTGATCCTTCTTCAATATGCCCTTCACCAACATGCAGTGTTTCCTTGATTGAATTAGCTCTCACACCAATATTTGCGTCTAGAGCCTTTGCATTGAGGGCTATCTGAAAACGGCTGTGGCGCTGAAGTTGCCTGTGAATGTGGAGTTGGTGGCATGCTAAACCCGCATGTGCAGCATTCGTTTCTGTGGAAAGCTCACCAAGCTTCAGTTCAGTCCTAGGCACTCAAAGGGCACTAAGCATAGAGTGTGAAAACGGAGTTTCCTTGAGAGCTGCTTGGAAGCCTGATGGTGTGTGAAGTTAGTGAGCCAAATGGAGTTGTTCTCCCACAAGAACCACTCGGCTGATCCTTCTTCAATATGCCCTTCACCAACATGCAGTGTTTCCTTGATTGAATTAGCTCTCACACCAATATTTGCGTCTAGAGCCTTTGCATTGAGGGCTATCTGAAAACGGCTGTGGCGTTGAAGTTGCCTGTGAATGTGGAGTTGGTGGCATGTGAAACCCGTATGTAGAGCATTCGTTTGTGTGGGATGCTCTACCAGGTTCATTCCTAGATAATGCACTCAAAGGGCACTAAGCATAGAGTGTGAAAACTGAGTTTCCTTGAGAGCTGCTTGGAAGCCTGATGGTGTGTGAAGTTAGTGAGCCAAATGGAGTTGTTCTCCCACAAGAACCACTCGGCTGATCCTTCTTCAATATGCCCTTCACCAACATGCAGTGTTTCCTTGATTGAATTAGCTCTCACACCAATATTTGCGTCTAGAGCTTTTGCATTGAGGGCTATCTGAAAACGGCTGTGGCGCTGAAGTTGCCTGTGAATGTGGAGTTGGTGGCATGTGAAACCCGCATGTGCAGCATTCGTTTGTGTGGGATGCTCTACCAGGTTCATTCCTAGATAATGCACTCAAAGGGCACTAAGCATAGAGTGTGAAAACTGAGTTTCCCTGAGAGCTGCTTGGAAGCCTGATGGTGTGTGAAGTTAGTGAGCCAAATGGAGTTGTTCTCCCACAAGAACCACTCGGCTGATCCTTCTTCAATATGCCCTTCACCAACATGCAGTGTTTCCTTGATTGAATTAGCTTTCACACCAATATTTGCGTCTAGAGCCTTTGCATTGAGGGCTATCTGAAAACGGCTGTGGCGTTGAAGTTGCCTGTGAATGTGGAGTTGGTGGCATGTGAAACCCGCATGTAGAGCATTCGTTTGTGTGGAATGCTCTACCAGGTTCATTCCTAGATAATGCACTCAAAGGGCACTAAGCATAGAGTGTGAAAACTGAGTTTCCTTGAGAGCTGCTTGGAAGCCTGATGGTGTGTGAAGTTAGTGAGCCAAATGGAGTTGTTCTAACACAAGAACCACTCGGCTGATCCTTCTTCAATATGCCCTTCACCAACATGCAGTGTTTCCTTGATTGAATTAGCTCTCACACCAATATTTGCGTCTAGAGCTTTTGCATTGAGGGCTATCTGAAAACGGCTGTGGCGCTGAAGTTGCCTGTGAATGTGGATTTGGTGGCATGTTAAACCCGCATGTGCAGCATTCGTTTGTGTGGGATGCTCACCAAGCTTCATTTCAGTCCTAGGCACTCAAAGGGCACTAAGCACAGAATGTGAAAACTGAGTTTCCTTGAGAGCTGCTTGGAAGCCTGATGGTGTGTGAAGTTAGTGAGCCAAATGGAGTTGTTCTCCCACAAGAACCACTCGGCTGACTCTTCTTCAATATGCCCTTCACCAACATACAGTGTTTCCTTGATTGAATTAGCTCTCACACCAATATTTGCGTCTAGAGCCTTTGCATTGAGGGCTATCTGAAAACGTCTGTGGCGCTGAAGTTGCCTGTGAATGTGGAGTTGGTGGCATGTGAAACCCGCATGTGGAGCATTCGTTTGTGTGGTATGCTCTAACAGGTTCATTCCTAGATAATGCACTCAAAGGGCACTAAGCATAGAGTGTGAAAACTGAGTTTCCTTGAGAGCTGCTTGGAAGCCTGATGGTGTGTGAAGTTAGTGAGCCAAATGGAGTTGTTCTCCCACAAGAACCACTCGGCTGATCCTTCTTCAATATGCCCTTCACCAACATGCAGTGTTTCCTTGATTGAATTAGCTCTCACACCAATATTTGCGTCTAGAGCCTTTGCATTGAGGGCTATCTGAAAACGGCTGTGGCGCTGAAGTTGCCTGTGAATGTGGAGTTGGTGGCATGTGAAACCCGCATGTGGAGCATTCTTTTGTGTGGGATGCTCTACCAGGTTCATTCCTAGATAATGCACTCAAAGGACACTAAGCATAGAGTGTGAAACCTGAATTTCCCTGAGAGCTGCTTGGAAGCCTGATGGTGTGTGAAGTTAGTGAGCCAAATGGAGTTGTTCTCCCACAAGAACCACTCGGCTGATCCTTCTTCAATATGCCCTTCACCAACATGCAGTGTTTCCTTGATTGAATTAGCTCTCACACCAATATTTGCGTCTAGAGCCTTTGCATTGAGGGCTATCTGAAAACGTCTGTGGCGTTGAAGTTGCCTGTGAATGTGGAGTTGGTGGCATGTGAAACCCGCATGTAGAGCAGTCGTTTGTGTGGGATGCTCTATCAGGTTCATTCCTAGATAATGCACTCAAAGGGCACTAAGCATAGAGTGTGAAAACTGAGTTTCCCTGAGAGCTGCTTGGAAGCCTGATGGTGTGTGAAGTTAGTGAGCCAAATGGAGTTGTTCTCCCACAAGAACCACTCGGCTGATTCTTCTTCAATATGCGCTTCACCAACATGCAGTGTTTCATTGATTGAATTAGCTCTCACACCAATATTTGCGTCTAGAGCTTTTGCATTGAGGGCTATCTGAAAACGGCTGTGGCGCTGAAGTTGCCTGTGAATGTGGAGTTGGTGGCATGTGAAACCCGCATGTGGAGCATTCGTTTGTGTGGGATGCTCTACCAGGTTCATTCCTAGATAATGCACTCAAAGGGCACTAAGCATAGAGTGTGAAAACTGAGTTTCCCTGAGAGCTGCTTGGAAGCCTGATGGTGTGTGAAGTTAGTGAGCCAAATGGAGTTGTTCTCCCACAAGAACCACTCGGCTGATGCTTCTTCCATATGCCCTTCACCAACATGCAGTGTTTCCTTGATTGAATTAGCTCTCACACCAATATTTGCGTCTAGAGCCTTTGCTTTTTAGGGCTATCTGAAAACGGCTGTGGCGCTGAAGTTGCCTGTGAATGTGCAGTTGGTGGCATGTGAAACCCGCATGTAGAGTATTCGTTTGTGTGGGATGCTCTACCAGGTTCATTCCTAGATAATGCACTCAAAGGGCCCTAAGCATAGAGTGTGAAAACTGAGTTTCCCTGAGAGCTGCTTGGAAGCCTGATGGTGTGTGAAGTTAGTGAGCCAAATGGAGTTGTTCTCCCACAAGAACCACTTGGCTGATCATTCTTCAATATGCCCTTCACCAACATGCAGTGTTTCCTTGATTGAATTAGCTCTCACACCAATATTTGCATCTAGAGCCTTTGCATTGAGGGCTATCTGAAAATGTCTGTGGCGCTGAAGTTGCCTGTGAATGTGGAGTTGGTGGCATGTGAAACCTGCATGTGGAACATTCGTTTGTGTGGGATGCTCACCAAGCTTAATTTCAGCCCTAGGCACTCAAAGGGCACTAAGCACAGAGTGTGAAAACTGAGTTTCCTTGAGAGCTGCTTGGAAGCCTGATGGTGTGTGAAGTTAGTGAGCCAAATGGAGTTGTTGTCCCACATGAACCACTCGGCTAATCCTTCTTCAATATGCCCTTCACCAACATGCAGTGTTTCATTGATTGAATTAGCTCTCACACCAATATTTGCGTCTAGAGCCTTTGCATTGAGGGCTATCTGAAAACGGCTGTGGCGCTGAAGTTGCCTGTGAATGTGGAGTTGGTGGCATGTGAAACCCGCATGTATAGCAGTCGTTTGTGTGGGATGCTCTACCAGGTTCATTCCTAGATAATGCACTCAAAGTGCACTAAGCATAGAGTGTGAAAACTGAGTTTCCCTGAGAGCTGCTTGGAAGCCTGATGGTGTGTGAAGTTAGTGAGCCAAATGTAGTTGTTCTCCCACAAGAACCACTCGGCTGATCCTTCTTCAATATGCCCTTCACCAACATGCAGTGTTTCCTTGATTGAATTAGCTCTCACACCAATATTTGCGTCTAGAGCTTTTGCATAGAGGGCTATCTGAAAACGGCTGTGGCGCTGAAGTTGCCTGTGAATGTGAATTTGGTGGCATGTGAAACCCGCATGTGCAGCATTCGTTTGTGCGGAATGCTCACCAAGCTTCAGTTCAGTCCTAGGCACTCAAAGGGCATTAAGCATAGAGTGTGAAAACTGAGTTTCCTTGAGAGCTGCTTGGAAGCCTGATGGTGTGTGAAGTTAGTGAGCCAAATGGAGTTGTTCTCCCACAAGAACCACTCGGCTGACTCTTCTTCAATATGCCCTTCACCAACATGCAGTGTTTCCTTGATTGAATTAGCTCTCACACCAATATTTGCGTCTAGAGCCTTTGCATTGAGGGCTATCTGAAAACGGCTGTGGCGCTGAAGTTGCATGAGAATGTGGAGTTGGTGGCATGTGAAACCCGCATGTAGAGTATTCGTTTGTGTGGGATGCTCTACCAGGTTCATTCCTAGATAATGCACTCAAAGGGCCCTAAGCATAGAGTGTGAAAACTGAGTTTCCCTGAGAGCTGCTTGGAAGCCTGATGGTGTGTGAAGTTAGTGAGCCAAATGGAGTTGTTCTCCCACAAGAACCACTTGGCTGATCCTTCTTCAATATGCCCTTCACCAACATGCAGTGTTTCCTTGATTGAATTAGCTCTCACACCAATATTTGCGTCTAGAGCCTTTGCATTGAGGGCTATCTTAAAAGGGCTGTGGCGCTGAAGTTGCCTGTGAATGTGGAGTTGTTGGCATGTGAAACCTGCATGTGGAGCATTCGTTTGTGTGGGATGCTCACCAAGCTTAATTTCAGCCCTAGCACTCAAAGGACACTAAGCACAGAGTGTGAAAACTGAGTTTCCTTGAGAGCTGCTTGGAAGCCTGATGGTGTGTGAAGTTAGTGAGCCAAATGGAGTTGTTGTCCCACATGAACCACTCGGCTAATCCTTCTTCAATATGCCCTTCACCAACATGCAGTGTTTCATTGATTGAATTAGCTCTCACACCAATATTTGCGTCTAGAGCCTTTGCATTGAGGGCTATCTGAAAACGGCTGTGGCGCTGAAGTTGCCTGTGAATGTGGAGTTGGTGGCATGTGAAACCCGCATGTATAGCAGTCGTTTGTGTGGGATGCTCTACCAGGTTCATTCCTAGATAATGCACTCAAAGTGCACTAAGCATAGAGTGTGAAAACTGAGTTTCCCTGATAGCTGCTTGGAAGCCTGATGGTGTGTGAAGTTAGTGAGCCAAATGTAGTTGTTCTCCCACAAGAACCACTCGGCTGATCCTTCTTCAATATGCCCTTCACCAACATGCAGTGTTTCCTTGATTGAATTAGCTCTCACACCAATATTTGCGTCTAGAGCTTTTGCATTGAGGGCTATCTGAAAACGGCTGTGGCGCTGAAGTTGCCTGTGAATGTGGAGTTGGTGGCATGTGAAACCCGCATGTGCAGCATTCGTTTGTGCGGAATGCTCACCAAGCTTCAGTTCAGTCCTAGGCACTCAAAGGGCACTAAGCATAGAGTGTGAAAACTGAGTTTCCTTGAGAGCTGCTTGGAAGCCTGATGGTGTGTGAAGTTAGTGAGCCAAATGGAGTTGTTCTCCCACAAGAACCACTCGGCTGACTCTTCTTCAATATGCCCTTCACCAACATGCAGTGTTTCCTTGATTGAATTAGCTCTCACACCAATATTTGCGTCTAGAGCCTTTGCATTGAGGGCTATCTGAAAACGGCTGTGGCGCTGAAGTTGCATGAGAATGTGGAGTTGGTGGCATGTGAAACCTGCATGTGGAGCATTCGTTTGTGTGGGATGCTCACCAAGCTTCAGTTCAGTCCTAGGCACTCAAAGGGCCCTAAGCATAGAGTGTGAAAACTGAGTTTCCTTGAGAGCTGCTTGGAAGCCTGATGGTGTGTGAAGTTAGTGAGCCAAATGGAGTTGTTGTCCCACAAGAACCACTCGGCTAATCCTTCTTCAATATGCCCTTCACCAACATGCAGTGTTTCATTGATTGAATTAGCTCTCACACCAATATTTGCGTCTAGAGCCTTTGCATTGAGGGCTATGTGAAAACGGCTGTGGCGCTGAAGTTGCCTGTGAATGTGGAGTTGGTGGCATGTGAAACCCGCATGTAGAGTATTCGTTTGTGTGGGATGCTCTACCAGGTTCATTCCTAGATAATGCACTCAAAGGGCACTAAGCATAGAGTGTGAAAACTGAGTTTCCCTGAGAGCTGCTTGGAAGCCTGATGGTGTGTGAAGTTAGTGAGCCAAATGTAGTTGTTCTCCCACAAGAACCACTCGGCTGATCCTTCTTCAATATGCCCTTCACCAACATGCAGTGTTTCCTTGATTGAATTAGCTCTCACACCAATATTTGCGTCTAGAGCCTTTGCATTGAGGGCTATCTGAAAACGGCTGTGGCGTTGAAGTTGCCTGTGAATGTGGAGTTGGTGGCATGTGAAACCCGTATGTAGAGCATTCGTTTGTGTGGGATGCTCTACCAGGTTCATTCCTAGATAATGCACTCAAAGGGCACTAAGCATAGAGTGTGAAAACTGAGTTTCCTTGAGAGCTGCTTGGAAGCCTGATGGTGTGTGAAGTTAGTGAGCCAAATGGAGTTGTTCTCCCACAAGAACCACTCGGCTGATCCTTCTTCAATATGCCCTTCACCAACATGCAGTGTTTCCTTGATTGAATTAGCTCTCACACCAATATTTGCGTCTAGAGCTTTTGCATTGAGGGCTATCTGAAAACGGCTGTGGCGCTGAAGTTGCCTGTGAATGTGGAGTTGGTGGCATGTTAAACCCGCATGTGCAGCATTCGTTTCTGTGGAATGCTCACCACGCTTCAGTTCAGTCCTAGGCACTCAAAGGGCACTAAGCATAGAGTGTGAAAACTGAGTTTCCTTGAGAGCTGCTTGGAAGCCTGATGGTGTGTGAAGTTAGTGAGCCAAATGGAGTTGTTCTCCCACAAGAACCACTCGGCTGATCCTTCTTCAATATGCCCTTCACCAACATGCAGTGTTTCATTGATTGAATTAGCTCTCACACCAATATTTGCGTCTAGAATCTTTGCATTGAGGGCTATCTGAAAACGGCTGTGGCGCTGAAGTTGCATGAGAATGTGGAGTTGGTGGCATGTGAAACCTGCATGTGGAGCATTCGTTTGTGTGGGATGCTCACCAAGCTTCATTTCAGTCCTAGGCACTCAAAGGGCACTAAGCACAGAGTGTGAAAACTGAGTTTCCTTGAGAGCTGCTTGGAAGCCTGATGGTGTGTGAAGTTAGTGAGCCAAATGGAGTTGTTGTCCCACAAGAACCACTCGGCTAATCCTTCTTCAATATGCCCTTCACCAACATGCAGTGTTTCATTGATTGAATTAGCTCTCACACCAATATTTGCGTCTAGAGCCTTTGTATTGAGGGCTATCTGAAAACGTCTGTGGCGCCGAAGTTGCCTGTGAATGTGGAGTTGGTGGCATGTGAAACCTGCATGTAGAGCAGTCGTTTGTGTGGGATGCTCTACCAGGTTCATTCCTAGATAATGCACTCAAAGGGCACTAAGCATAGAGTGTGAAATCTGAGTTTCCTTGAGAGCTGCTTGGAAGCCTGATGGTGTGTGAAGTTAGTGAGCCAAATGGAGTTGTTCTCCCACAAGAACCACTCGGCTGATCCTTCTTCAATATGCCCTTCACCAACATGCAGTGTTTCATTGATTGAATTAGCTCTCACACCAATATTTGCGTCTAGAGCCTTTGCATTGAGGGCTCTCTGAAAACGGCTGTGGCGCTGAAGTTGCCTGTGAATGTGGAGTTGGTGGCATGTGAAACCCGCATGTGGAGCATTCGTTTGTGTGGGATGCTCTACCAGGTTCATTCCTAGATAATGCACTCAAAGGACACTAAGCATAGAGTGTGAAAACTGAGTTTCCCTGAGAGCTGCTTGGAAGCCTGATGGTGTGAGAAGTTAGTGAGCCAAATGGAGTTGTTCTCCCACAAGAACCACTCGGCTGATCCTTCTTCAATATGCCCTTCACCAACATGCAGTGTTTCCTTGATTGAATTAGCTCTCACACCAATATTTGCGTCTAGAGCCTTTGCATTGAGGGCTATCTGAAAACGGCTGTGGCGCTGAAGTTGCCTGTGAATGTGGAGTTGGTGGCATGCTAAACCCGCATGTGCAGCATTCGTTTCTGTGGAAAGCTCACCAAGCTTCAGTTCAGTCCTAGGCACTCAAAGGGCACTAAGCATAGAGTGTGAAAACGGAGTTTCCTTGAGAGCTGCTTGGAAGCCTGATGGTGTGTGAAGTTAGTGAGCCAAATGGAGTTGTTCTCCCACAAGAACCACTCGGCTGATCCTTCTTCAATATGCCCTTCACCAACATGCAGTGTTTCCTTGATTGAATTAGCTCTCACACCAATATTTGCGTCTAGAGCCTTTGCATTGAGGGCTATCTGAAAACGGCTGTGGCGTTGAAGTTGCCTGTGAATGTGGAGTTGGTGGCATGTGAAACCCGTATGTAGAGCATTCGTTTGTGTGGGATGCTCTACCAGGTTCATTCCTAGATAATGCACTCAAAGGGCACTAAGCATAGAGTGTGAAAACTGAGTTTCCTTGAGAGCTGCTTGGAAGCCTGATGGTGTGTGAAGTTAGTGAGCCAAATGGAGTTGTTCTCCCACAAGAACCACTCGGCTGATCCTTCTTCAATATGCCCTTCACCAACATGCAGTGTTTCCTTGATTGAATTAGCTCTCACACCAATATTTGCGTCTAGAGCTTTTGCATTGAGGGCTATCTGAAAACGGCTGTGGCGCTGAAGTTGCCTGTGAATGTGGAGTTGGTGGCATGTGAAACCCGCATGTGCAGCATTCGTTTGTGTGGGATGCTCTACCAGGTTCATTCCTAGATAATGCACTCAAAGGGCACTAAGCATAGAGTGTGAAAACTGAGTTTCCCTGAGAGCTGCTTGGAAGCCTGATGGTGTGTGAAGTTAGTGAGCCAAATGGAGTTGTTCTCCCACAAGAACCACTCGGCTGATCCTTCTTCAATATGCCCTTCACCAACATGCAGTGTTTCCTTGATTGAATTAGCTTTCACACCAATATTTGCGTCTAGAGCCTTTGCATTGAGGGCTATCTGAAAACGGCTGTGGCGTTGAAGTTGCCTGTGAATGTGGAGTTGGTGGCATGTGAAACCCGCATGTAGAGCATTCGTTTGTGTGGAATGCTCTACCAGGTTCATTCCTAGATAATGCACTCAAAGGGCACTAAGCATAGAGTGTGAAAACTGAGTTTCCTTGAGAGCTGCTTGGAAGCCTGATGGTGTGTGAAGTTAGTGAGCCAAATGGAGTTGTTCTCCCACAAGAACCACTCGGCTGATCCTTCTTCAATATGCCCTTCACCAACATGCAGTGTTTCCTTGATTGAATTAGCTCTCACACCAATATTTGCGTCTAGAGCTTTTGCATTGAGGGCTATCTGAAAACGTCTGTGGCGCTGAAGTTGCCTGTGAATGTGGATTTGGTGGCATGTTAAACCCGCATGTGCAGCATTCGTTTCTGTGGAATGCTCACCAAGCTTCAGTTCAGTCCTAGGCACTCAAAGGGCACTAAGCATAGAGTGTGAAAACTGAGTTTCCTTGAGAGCTGCTTGGAAGCCTGATGGTGTGTGAAGTTAGTGAGCCAAATGGAGTTGTTCTCCCACAAGAACCACTCGGCTGATCCTTCTTCAATATGCCCTTCACCAACATGCAGTGTTTCCTTGATTGAATTAGCTCTCACACCAATATTTGCGTCTAGAGCTTTTGCATTGAGGGCTATCTGAAAACGGCTGTGGCGCTGAAGTTGCCTGTGAATGTGGATTTGGTGGCATGTTAAACCCGCATGTGCAGCATTCGTTTGTGTGGGATGCTCACCAAGCTTCATTTCAGTCCTAGGCACTCAAAGGGCACTAAGCACAGAATGTGAAAACTGAGTTTCCTTGAGAGCTGCTTGGAAGCCTGATGGTGTGTGAAGTTAGTGAGCCAAATGGAGTTGTTCTCCCACAAGAACCACTCGGCTGACTCTTCTTCAATATGCCCTTCACCAACATACAGTGTTTCCTTGATTGAATTAGCTCTCACACCAATATTTGCGTCTAGAGCCTTTGCATTGAGGGCTATCTGAAAACGTCTGTGGCGCTGAAGTTGCCTGTGAATGTGGAGTTGGTGGCATGTGAAACCCGCATGTGGAGCATTCGTTTGTGTGGTATGCTCTAACAGGTTCATTCCTAGATAATGCACTCAAAGGGCACTAAGCATAGAGTGTGAAAACTGAGTTTCCTTGAGAGCTGCTTGGAAGCCTGATGGTGTGTGAAGTTAGTGAGCCAAATGGAGTTGTTCTCCCACAAGAACCACTCGGCTGATCCTTCTTCAATATGCCCTTCACCAACATGCAGTGTTTCCTTGATTGAATTAGCTCTCACACCAATATTTGCGTCTAGAGCCTTTGCATTGAGGGCTATCTGAAAACGGCTGTGGCGCTGAAGTTGCCTGTGAATGTGGAGTTGGTGGCATGTGAAACCCGCATGTGGAGCATTCTTTTGTGTGGGATGCTCTACCAGGTTCATTCCTAGATAATGCACTCAAAGGACACTAAGCATAGAGTGTGAAACCTGAATTTCCCTGAGAGCTGCTTGGAAGCCTGATGGTGTGTGAAGTTAGTGAGCCAAATGGAGTTGTTCTCCCACAAGAACCACTCGGCTGATCCTTCTTCAATATGCCCTTCACCAACATGCAGTGTTTCCTTGATTGAATTAGCTCTCACACCAATATTTGCGTCTAGAGCCTTTGCATTGAGGGCTATCTGAAAACGTCTGTGGCGTTGAAGTTGCCTGTGAATGTGGAGTTGGTGGCATGTGAAACCCGCATGTAGAGCAGTCGTTTGTGTGGGATGCTCTATCAGGTTCATTCCTAGATAATGCACTCAAAGGGCACTAAGCATAGAGTGTGAAAACTGAGTTTCCTTGAGAGCTGCTTGGAAGCCTGATGGTGTGTGAAGTTAGTGAGCCAAATGGAGTTGTTCTCCCACAAGAACCACTCGGCTGATCCTTCTTCAATATGCCCTTCACCAACATGCAGTGTTTCCTTGATTGAATTAGCTCTCACACCAATATTTGCGTCTAGAGCTTTTGCATTGAGGGCTATCTGAAAACGGCTGTGGCGCTGAAGTTGCCTGTGAATGTGGATTTGGTGGCATGTTAAACCCGCATGTGCAGCATTCGTTTGTGTGGGATGCTCACCAAGCTTCATTTCAGTCCTAGGCACTCAAAGGGCACTAAGCACAGAATGTGAAAACTGAGTTTCCTTGAGAGCTGCTTGGAAGCCTGATGGTGTGTGAAGTTAGTGAGCCAAATGGAGTTGTTCTCCCACAAGAACCACTCGGCTGACTCTTCTTCAATATGCCCTTCACCAACATACAGTGTTTCCTTGATTGAATTAGCTCTCACACCAATATTTGCGTCTAGAGCCTTTGCATTGAGGGCTATCTGAAAACGTCTGTGGCGCTGAAGTTGCCTGTGAATGTGGAGTTGGTGGCATGTGAAACCCGCATGTGGAGCATTCGTTTGTGTGGGATGCTCTAACAGGTTCATTCCTAGATAATGCACTCAAAGGGCACTAAGCATAGAGTGTGAAAACTGAGTTTCCTTGAGAGCTGCTTGGAAGCCTGATGGTGTGTGAAGTTAGTGAGCCAAATGGAGTTGTTCTCCCACAAGAACCACTCGGCTGATCCTTCTTCAATATGCCCTTCACCAACATGCAGTGTTTCCTTGATTGAATTAGCTCTCACACCAATATTTGCATCTAGAGCCTTTGCATTGAGGGCTATCTGAAAACGTCTGTGGCGTTGAAGTTGCCTGTGAATGTGGAGTTGGTGGCATGTGAAACCCGCATGTAGAGCAGTCGTTAGTGTGGGATGCTCTATCAGGTTCATTCCTAGATAATGCACTCAAAGGGCACTAAGCATAGAGTGTGAAAACTGAATTTCCCTGAGAGCTGCTTGGAAGCCTGATGGTGTGTGAAGTTAGTGAGCCAAATGGAGTTGTTCTCCCACAAGAACCACTCGGCTGATCCTTCTTCAAAATGCCCTTCACCAACATGCAGTGTTTCCTTGATTGAATTAGCTCTCACACCAATATTTGCGTCTAGAGCCTTTGCATTGAGGGCTATCTGAAAACGGCTGTGGCTCTGAAGTTGCATGAGAATGTGGAGTTGGTGGCATGTGAAACCTGCATGTGGAGCATTCGTTTGTGTGGGATGCTCACCAAGCTTCAGTTCAGTCCTAGGCACTCAAAGGGCACTAAGCAGAGTGTGAAAACTGAGTTTCCTTGAGAGCTGCTTGGAAGCCTGATGGTGTGTGAAGTTAGTGAGCCAAATGGAGTTGTTCTCCCACAAGAACCACTCGGCTGATCATTCTTCAATATGCCCTTCACCAACATGCAGTGTTTCATTGAATTAGCTCTCACACCAATATTTGCGTCTAGAGCCTTTGCATTGAGGGCTATCTTAAAAGGGCTGTGGCGCTGAAGTTGCCTGTGAATGTGGAGTTGTTGGCATGTGAAACCTGCATGTGGAGCATTCGTTTGTGTGGGATGCTCACCAAGCTTAATTTCAGCCCTAGCACTCAAAGGACACTAAGCACAGAGTGTGAAAACTGAGTTTCCTTGAGAGCTGCTTGGAAGCCTGATGGTGTGTGAAGTTAGTGAGCCAAATGGAGTTGTTGTCCCACATGAACCACTCGGCTAATCCTTCTTCAATATGCCCTTCACCAACATGCAGTGTTTCATTGATTGAATTAGCTCTCACACCAATATTTGCGTCTAGAGCCTTTGCATTGAGGGCTATCTGAAAACGGCTGTGGCGCTGAAGTTGCCTGTGAATGTGGAGTTGGTGGCATGTGAAACCCGCATGTATAGCAGTCGTTTGTGTGGGATGCTCTACCAGGTTCATTCCTAGATAATGCACTCAAAGTGCACTAAGCATAGAGTGTGAAAACTGAGTTTCCCTGATAGCTGCTTGGAAGCCTGATGGTGTGTGAAGTTAGTGAGCCAAATGTAGTTGTTCTCCCACAAGAACCACTCGGCTGATCCTTCTTCAATATGCCCTTCACCAACATGCAGTGTTTCCTTGATTGAATTAGCTCTCACACCAATATTTGCGTCTAGAGCTTTTGCATTGAGGGCTATCTGAAAACGGCTGTGGCGCTGAAGTTGCCTGTGAATGTGGAGTTGGTGGCATGTGAAACCCGCATGTGCAGCATTCGTTTGTGCGGAATGCTCACCAAGCTTCAGTTCAGTCCTAGGCACTCAAAGGGCACTAAGCATAGAGTGTGAAAACTGAGTTTCCTTGAGAGCTGCTTGGAAGCCTGATGGTGTGTGAAGTTAGTGAGCCAAATGGAGTTGTTCTCCCACAAGAACCACTCGGCTGACTCTTCTTCAATATGCCCTTCACCAACATGCAGTGTTTCCTTGATTGAATTAGCTCTCACACCAATATTTGCGTCTAGAGCCTTTGCATTGAGGGCTATCTGAAAACGGCTGTGGCGCTGAAGTTGCATGAGAATGTGGAGTTGGTGGCATGTGAAACCTGCATGTGGAGCATTCGTTTGTGTGGGATGCTCACCAAGCTTCAGTTCAGTCCTAGGCACTCAAAGGGCCCTAAGCATAGAGTGTGAAAACTGAGTTTCCTTGAGAGCTGCTTGGAAGCCTGATGGTGTGTGAAGTTAGTGAGCCAAATGGAGTTGTTGTCCCACAAGAACCACTCGGCTAATCCTTCTTCAATATGCCCTTCACCAACATGCAGTGTTTCATTGATTGAATTAGCTCTCACACCAATATTTGCGTCTAGAGCCTTTGCATTGAGGGCTATGTGAAAACGGCTGTGGCGCTGAAGTTGCCTGTGAATGTGGAGTTGGTGGCATGTGAAACCCGCATGTAGAGTATTCGTTTGTGTGGGATGCTCTACCAGGTTCATTCCTAGATAATGCACTCAAAGGGCACTAAGCATAGAGTGTGAAAACTGAGTTTCCCTGAGAGCTGCTTGGAAGCCTGATGGTGTGTGAAGTTAGTGAGCCAAATGTAGTTGTTCTCCCACAAGAACCACTCGGCTGATCCTTCTTCAATATGCCCTTCACCAACATGCAGTGTTTCCTTGATTGAATTAGCTCTCACACCAATATTTGCGTCTAGAGCCTTTGCATTGAGGGCTATCTGAAAACGGCTGTGGCGTTGAAGTTGCCTGTGAATGTGGAGTTGGTGGCATGTGAAACCCGTATGTAGAGCATTCGTTTGTGTGGGATGCTCTACCAGGTTCATTCCTAGATAATGCACTCAAAGGGCACTAAGCATAGAGTGTGAAAACTGAGTTTCCTTGAGAGCTGCTTGGAAGCCTGATGGTGTGTGAAGTTAGTGAGCCAAATGGAGTTGTTCTCCCACAAGAACCACTCGGCTGATCCTTCTTCAATATGCCCTTCACCAACATGCAGTGTTTCCTTGATTGAATTAGCTCTCACACCAATATTTGCGTCTAGAGCTTTTGCATTGAGGGCTATCTGAAAACGGCTGTGGCGCTGAAGTTGCCTGTGAATGTGGAGTTGGTGGCATGTTAAACCCGCATGTGCAGCATTCGTTTCTGTGGAATGCTCACCACGCTTCAGTTCAGTCCTAGGCACTCAAAGGGCACTAAGCATAGAGTGTGAAAACTGAGTTTCCTTGAGAGCTGCTTGGAAGCCTGATGGTGTGTGAAGTTAGTGAGCCAAATGGAGTTGTTCTCCCACAAGAACCACTCGGCTGATCCTTCTTCAATATGCCCTTCACCAACATGCAGTGTTTCATTGATTGAATTAGCTCTCACACCAATATTTGCGTCTAGAATCTTTGCATTGAGGGCTATCTGAAAACGGCTGTGGCGCTGAAGTTGCATGAGAATGTGGAGTTGGTGGCATGTGAAACCTGCATGTGGAGCATTCGTTTGTGTGGGATGCTCACCAAGCTTCATTTCAGTCCTAGGCACTCAAAGGGCACTAAGCACAGAGTGTGAAAACTG
Organism: Ochotona princeps; assembly: GCF_030435755.1. Taxonomy (NCBI): domain Eukaryota; kingdom Metazoa; phylum Chordata; class Mammalia; order Lagomorpha; family Ochotonidae; genus Ochotona; species Ochotona princeps. The sequence goes on along the minus strand of NW_026700862.1, from coordinate 9,945 downwards.
AGTTTCCTTGAGAGCTGCTTGGAAGCCTGATGGTGTGTGAAGTTAGTGAGCCAAATGGAGTTGTTGTCCCACAAGAACCACTCGGCTAATCCTTCTTCAATATGCCCTTCACCAACATGCAGTGTTTCATTGATTGAATTAGCTCTCACACCAATATTTGCGTCTAGAGCCTTTGTATTGAGGGCTATCTGAAAACGTCTGTGGCGCCGAAGTTGCCTGTGAATGTGGAGTTGGTGGCATGTGAAACCTGCATGTAGAGCAGTCGTTTGTGTGGGATGCTCTACCAGGTTCATTCCTAGATAATGCACTCAAAGGGCACTAAGCATAGAGTGTGAAATCTGAGTTTCCTTGAGAGCTGCTTGGAAGCCTGATGGTGTGTGAAGTTAGTGAGCCAAATGGAGTTGTTCTCCCACAAGAACCACTCGGCTGATCCTTCTTCAATATGCCCTTCACCAACATGCAGTGTTTCATTGATTGAATTAGCTCTCACACCAATATTTGCGTCTAGAGCCTTTGCATTGAGGGCTCTCTGAAAACGGCTGTGGCGCTGAAGTTGCCTGTGAATGTGGAGTTGGTGGCATGTGAAACCCGCATGTGGAGCATTCGTTTGTGTGGGATGCTCTACCAGGTTCATTCCTAGATAATGCACTCAAAGGACACTAAGCATAGAGTGTGAAAACTGAGTTTCCCTGAGAGCTGCTTGGAAGCCTGATGGTGTGAGAAGTTAGTGAGCCAAATGGAGTTGTTCTCCCACAAGAACCACTCGGCTGATCCTTCTTCAATATGCCCTTCACCAACATGCAGTGTTTCCTTGATTGAATTAGCTCTCACACCAATATTTGCGTCTAGAGCCTTTGCATTGAGGGCTATCTGAAAACGGCTGTGGCGCTGAAGTTGCCTGTGAATGTGGAGTTGGTGGCATGCTAAACCCGCATGTGCAGCATTCGTTTCTGTGGAAAGCTCACCAAGCTTCAGTTCAGTCCTAGGCACTCAAAGGGCACTAAGCATAGAGTGTGAAAACGGAGTTTCCTTGAGAGCTGCTTGGAAGCCTGATGGTGTGTGAAGTTAGTGAGCCAAATGGAGTTGTTCTCCCACAAGAACCACTCGGCTGATCCTTCTTCAATATGCCCTTCACCAACATGCAGTGTTTCCTTGATTGAATTAGCTCTCACACCAATATTTGCGTCTAGAGCCTTTGCATTGAGGGCTATCTGAAAACGGCTGTGGCGTTGAAGTTGCCTGTGAATGTGGAGTTGGTGGCATGTGAAACCCGTATGTAGAGCATTCGTTTGTGTGGGATGCTCTACCAGGTTCATTCCTAGATAATGCACTCAAAGGGCACTAAGCATAGAGTGTGAAAACTGAGTTTCCTTGAGAGCTGCTTGGAAGCCTGATGGTGTGTGAAGTTAGTGAGCCAAATGGAGTTGTTCTCCCACAAGAACCACTCGGCTGATCCTTCTTCAATATGCCCTTCACCAACATGCAGTGTTTCCTTGATTGAATTAGCTCTCACACCAATATTTGCGTCTAGAGCTTTTGCATTGAGGGCTATCTGAAAACGGCTGTGGCGCTGAAGTTGCCTGTGAATGTGGAGTTGGTGGCATGTGAAACCCGCATGTGCAGCATTCGTTTGTGTGGGATGCTCTACCAGGTTCATTCCTAGATAATGCACTCAAAGGGCACTAAGCATAGAGTGTGAAAACTGAGTTTCCCTGAGAGCTGCTTGGAAGCCTGATGGTGTGTGAAGTTAGTGAGCCAAATGGAGTTGTTCTCCCACAAGAACCACTCGGCTGATCCTTCTTCAATATGCCCTTCACCAACATGCAGTGTTTCCTTGATTGAATTAGCTTTCACACCAATATTTGCGTCTAGAGCCTTTGCATTGAGGGCTATCTGAAAACGGCTGTGGCGTTGAAGTTGCCTGTGAATGTGGAGTTGGTGGCATGTGAAACCCGCATGTAGAGCATTCGTTTGTGTGGAATGCTCTACCAGGTTCATTCCTAGATAATGCACTCAAAGGGCACTAAGCATAGAGTGTGAAAACTGAGTTTCCTTGAGAGCTGCTTGGAAGCCTGATGGTGTGTGAAGTTAGTGAGCCAAATGGAGTTGTTCTCCCACAAGAACCACTCGGCTGATCCTTCTTCAATATGCCCTTCACCAACATGCAGTGTTTCCTTGATTGAATTAGCTCTCACACCAATATTTGCGTCTAGAGCTTTTGCATTGAGGGCTATCTGAAAACGTCTGTGGCGCTGAAGTTGCCTGTGAATGTGGATTTGGTGGCATGTTAAACCCGCATGTGCAGCATTCGTTTCTGTGGAATGCTCACCAAGCTTCAGTTCAGTCCTAGGCACTCAAAGGGCACTAAGCATAGAGTGTGAAAACTGAGTTTCCTTGAGAGCTGCTTGGAAGCCTGATGGTGTGTGAAGTTAGTGAGCCAAATGGAGTTGTTCTCCCACAAGAACCACTCGGCTGATCCTTCTTCAATATGCCCTTCACCAACATGCAGTGTTTCCTTGATTGAATTAGCTCTCACACCAATATTTGCGTCTAGAGCTTTTGCATTGAGGGCTATCTGAAAACGGCTGTGGCGCTGAAGTTGCCTGTGAATGTGGATTTGGTGGCATGTTAAACCCGCATGTGCAGCATTCGTTTGTGTGGGATGCTCACCAAGCTTCATTTCAGTCCTAGGCACTCAAAGGGCACTAAGCACAGAATGTGAAAACTGAGTTTCCTTGAGAGCTGCTTGGAAGCCTGATGGTGTGTGAAGTTAGTGAGCCAAATGGAGTTGTTCTCCCACAAGAACCACTCGGCTGACTCTTCTTCAATATGCCCTTCACCAACATACAGTGTTTCCTTGATTGAATTAGCTCTCACACCAATATTTGCGTCTAGAGCCTTTGCATTGAGGGCTATCTGAAAACGTCTGTGGCGCTGAAGTTGCCTGTGAATGTGGAGTTGGTGGCATGTGAAACCCGCATGTGGAGCATTCGTTTGTGTGGTATGCTCTAACAGGTTCATTCCTAGATAATGCACTCAAAGGGCACTAAGCATAGAGTGTGAAAACTGAGTTTCCTTGAGAGCTGCTTGGAAGCCTGATGGTGTGTGAAGTTAGTGAGCCAAATGGAGTTGTTCTCCCACAAGAACCACTCGGCTGATCCTTCTTCAATATGCCCTTCACCAACATGCAGTGTTTCCTTGATTGAATTAGCTCTCACACCAATATTTGCGTCTAGAGCCTTTGCATTGAGGGCTATCTGAAAACGGCTGTGGCGCTGAAGTTGCCTGTGAATGTGGAGTTGGTGGCATGTGAAACCCGCATGTGGAGCATTCTTTTGTGTGGGATGCTCTACCAGGTTCATTCCTAGATAATGCACTCAAAGGACACTAAGCATAGAGTGTGAAACCTGAATTTCCCTGAGAGCTGCTTGGAAGCCTGATGGTGTGTGAAGTTAGTGAGCCAAATGGAGTTGTTCTCCCACAAGAACCACTCGGCTGATCCTTCTTCAATATGCCCTTCACCAACATGCAGTGTTTCCTTGATTGAATTAGCTCTCACACCAATATTTGCGTCTAGAGCCTTTGCATTGAGGGCTATCTGAAAACGTCTGTGGCGTTGAAGTTGCCTGTGAATGTGGAGTTGGTGGCATGTGAAACCCGCATGTAGAGCAGTCGTTTGTGTGGGATGCTCTATCAGGTTCATTCCTAGATAATGCACTCAAAGGGCACTAAGCATAGAGTGTGAAAACTGAGTTTCCTTGAGAGCTGCTTGGAAGCCTGATGGTGTGTGAAGTTAGTGAGCCAAATGGAGTTGTTCTCCCACAAGAACCACTCGGCTGATCCTTCTTCAATATGCCCTTCACCAACATGCAGTGTTTCCTTGATTGAATTAGCTCTCACACCAATATTTGCGTCTAGAGCTTTTGCATTGAGGGCTATCTGAAAACGGCTGTGGCGCTGAAGTTGCCTGTGAATGTGGATTTGGTGGCATGTTAAACCCGCATGTGCAGCATTCGTTTGTGTGGGATGCTCACCAAGCTTCATTTCAGTCCTAGGCACTCAAAGGGCACTAAGCACAGAATGTGAAAACTGAGTTTCCTTGAGAGCTGCTTGGAAGCCTGATGGTGTGTGAAGTTAGTGAGCCAAATGGAGTTGTTCTCCCACAAGAACCACTCGGCTGACTCTTCTTCAATATGCCCTTCACCAACATACAGTGTTTCCTTGATTGAATTAGCTCTCACACCAATATTTGCGTCTAGAGCCTTTGCATTGAGGGCTATCTGAAAACGTCTGTGGCGCTGAAGTTGCCTGTGAATGTGGAGTTGGTGGCATGTGAAACCCGCATGTGGAGCATTCGTTTGTGTGGGATGCTCTAACAGGTTCATTCCTAGATAATGCACTCAAAGGGCACTAAGCATAGAGTGTGAAAACTGAGTTTCCTTGAGAGCTGCTTGGAAGCCTGATGGTGTGTGAAGTTAGTGAGCCAAATGGAGTTGTTCTCCCACAAGAACCACTCGGCTGATCCTTCTTCAATATGCCCTTCACCAACATGCAGTGTTTCCTTGATTGAATTAGCTCTCACACCAATATTTGCATCTAGAGCCTTTGCATTGAGGGCTATCTGAAAACGTCTGTGGCGTTGAAGTTGCCTGTGAATGTGGAGTTGGTGGCATGTGAAACCCGCATGTAGAGCAGTCGTTAGTGTGGGATGCTCTATCAGGTTCATTCCTAGATAATGCACTCAAAGGGCACTAAGCATAGAGTGTGAAAACTGAATTTCCCTGAGAGCTGCTTGGAAGCCTGATGGTGTGTGAAGTTAGTGAGCCAAATGGAGTTGTTCTCCCACAAGAACCACTCGGCTGATCCTTCTTCAAAATGCCCTTCACCAACATGCAGTGTTTCCTTGATTGAATTAGCTCTCACACCAATATTTGCGTCTAGAGCCTTTGCATTGAGGGCTATCTGAAAACGGCTGTGGCTCTGAAGTTGCATGAGAATGTGGAGTTGGTGGCATGTGAAACCTGCATGTGGAGCATTCGTTTGTGTGGGATGCTCACCAAGCTTCAGTTCAGTCCTAGGCACTCAAAGGGCACTAAGCAGAGTGTGAAAACTGAGTTTCCTTGAGAGCTGCTTGGAAGCCTGATGGTGTGTGAAGTTAGTGAGCCAAATGGAGTTGTTCTCCCACAAGAACCACTCGGCTGATCATTCTTCAATATGCCCTTCACCAACATGCAGTGTTTCATTGAATTAGCTCTCACACCAATATTTGCGTCTAGAGCCTTTGCATTGAGGGCTATCTGAAAACGGCTGTGGCGCTAAAGTTGCCTGTGAATGTGGAGTTGGTGGCATGTGAAACCCGCATGTGCAGCATTCGTTTGTGTGGGATGCTCTACCAGGTTCATTCCTAGATAATGCACTCAAAGGGCACTAAGCATAGAGTGTGAAAACTGAGTTTCCCTGAGAGCTGCTTGGAAGCCTGATGGTGTGTGAAGTTAGTGAGCCAAATGGAGTTGTTCTCCCACAAGAACCACTCGGCTGATCCTTCTTCAATATGCCCTTCACAAACATGCAGTGTTTCCTTGATTGAATTAGCTCTCACACCAATATTTGCGTCTAGAGCCTTTGCATTGAGGGCTATCTGAAAACGGCTGTGGCACTGAAGTTGCCTGTGAATGTGGAGTTGGTGGCATGTGAAACCCGCATGTGGAGCATTCGTTTGTGTGGAATGCTCACCAAGCTTCCTTTCAGTCCTAGGCACTCAAAGGGCACTAAGCATAGAGTGTGAAAACTGAGTTTCCTTGAGAGCTGCTTGGAAGCCTGATGGTGTGTGAAGTTAGTGAGCCAAATGGAGTTGTTCTCCCACAAGAACCACTCGGCTGATCCTTCTTCAATATGCCCTTCACCAACATGCAGTGCTTCCTTGATTGAATTAGCTCTCACACCAATATTTGCGTCTAGAGCGTTTGCATTGAGGGCTATCTGAAAACGGCTGTGGCGCTGAAGTTGCATGTGAATGTGGAGTTGGTGGCATGTGAAACCTGCATGTGGAGCATTCGTTTGTGTGGGATGCTCACCAAGCTTCAGTTCAGTCCTAGGCACTGAAAGGGCACTAAGCATAGAGTGTGAAAACTGAGTTTCCTTGAGAGCTGCTTGGAAGCCTGATGGTGTGTGAAGTTAGTGAGCCAAATGGAGTTGTTCTCCCTCAAGAACCACTCGGCTGATGCTTCTTCAATATGCCCTTCACCAACATGCAGTGTTTCCTTGACTGAATTAGCTCTCACACAAATATTTGCGTCTAGAGCCTTTGCATTGAGGGCTATCTGAAAACGGCTGTGGCGCTGAAGTTGCCTGTGAATGTGGAGTTGGTGGCATGTGAAACCCGCATGTGGAGCATTCGTTCTTGTGTGGGATGCTCTACCAGGTTCATTCCTAGATAATGCACTCAAAGGGCACTAAGCATAGAGTGTGAAAACTGAATTTCCCTGAGAGCTGCTTGGAAGCCTGATGGTGTGTGAAGTTAGTGAGCCAAATGGAGTTGTTCTCCCACAAGAACCACTCGGCTGATCCTTCTTCAATATGCCCTTCACCAACATGAAGTGTTTCCTTGATTGAATTAGCTCTCACACCAATATTTGCGTCTAGAGCCTTTGCATTGAGGGCTATCTGAAAACGGCTGTGGCGTTGAAGTTGCCTGTGAATGTGGAGTTGGTGGCATGTGAAACCCGCATGTAGAGCAGTCGTTTGTGTGGGATGCTCTACCAGGTTCATTCCTAGATAATGCACTCAAAGGGCACTAAGCATAGAGTGTGAAAACTGAGTTTCCCTGAGAGCTGCTTGGAAGCCTGATGGTGTATGAAGTTAGTGAGCCAAATGGAGTTGTTCTCCCACAATAACCACTTGGCTGATCCTTCTTCAATATGCCCTTCACCAACATGCAGTGTTTCCTTGATTAAATTAGCTCTCACACCAATATTTGCGTCTAGAGCCTTTGCATTGAGGGCTATCTGAAAACGGCTGTGGCGCTGAAGTTGCCTGTGAATGTGGATTTGGTGGCATGTGAAACCCGCATGTGCAGCATTAGTTTGTGCCGAATGCTCACCAAGCTTCATTTCAGTCTAAGGCACTCAAAGGGCACTAAGCATAGAGTGTGAAAACTGACTTTCCTTGAGCTGCTTGGAAGCCTGATGGTGTGTGAAGTTAGTGAGCCAAATGGAGTTGTTCTCCCACAAGAACCACTCGGCTGATTCTTCTTCAATATGCCCTTCACCAACATGCAGTGTTTCCTTGATTGAATTAGCTCTCACACCAATATTTGCGTCTAGAGCCTTTGCATTGAGGGCTATCTGAAAACGGCTGTTGGGCTGAAGTTGCCTGTGACTGTGGAGTTGGTGGCATGTGAAACCTGCATGTGGAGCATTCGTTTGTGTGGGATGCTCACCAAGCTTCATTTCAGTCCTAGGCAATCAAAGGGCACTAAGCATAGAGTCTGAAAACTGAGTTTCCTTGAGAGCTGCTTGGAAGCCTGATGGTGTGTGAAGTTAGTGAGCCAAATGGAGTTGTTCTCCCACAAGAACCACTCGGCTGATTCTTCTTCAATATGCCCTTCCCCAACATGCAGTGTTTCCTTGATTGAATTAGCTCTCACACCAATATTTGCGTCTAGAGCCTTTGCATTGAGGGCTATCTGAAAACGGCTGTGGCGCTGAAGTTGCCTGTGAATGTGGAGTTGGTGGCATGTGAAACACGCATGTAGAGCATTCGTTTGTGTGGGATGCTGTACCAGGTTCATTCCTAGATAATGCACTCAAAGGGCACTAAGCATAGAGTGTGAAAACTGAGTTTCCCTGAGAGCTGCTTGGAAGCCTGATGGTGTGTGAAGTTAGTGAGCCAAATGGAGTTGTTCTCCCACAAGAACCACTCGGCTGATCCTTCTTCAATATGCCCTTCACCAACATGCAGTGTTTCCTTGATTGAATTAGTTCTCACACCAATATTTGCGTCTAGAGCCTTTGCATTGAGGGCTATCTGAAAACGGCTGTGGCGCTGAAGTTGCCTGTGAATGTGGAGTTGTTGGCATGTGAAACCCGCATGTGGAGCATTCGTTTGTGTGGAATGCTCACCAAGCTTCCGTTCAGTCCTAGGCACTCAAAGGGCACTAAGCATAGAGTGTGAAAACTGAGTTTCCTTGAGAGCTGCTTGGAAGCCTGATGGTGTGTGAAGTTAGTGAGCCAAATGGAGTTGTTCTCCCACAAGAACCACTCGGCTGATCCTTCTTCAATATGCCCTTCACCAACATGCAGTGTTTCCTTGATTGAATTAGCTCTCACACCAATATTTGCGTCTAGAGCCTTTGCATTGAGGGCTATCTGAAAACGGCTGTGGCGCTGAAGTTGCCTGTGAATGTGGAGTTGGTGGCATGTGAAACCCGCATGTGCAGCATTCGTTTGTGTGGAATGCTCACCAAGCTTCAGTTCAGTCCTAGGCACTCAAAGGGCACTAAGCATAGAGTGTGAAATCTGAGTTTCCTTGAGAGCTGCTTGGAAGCCTGATGGTGTGTGAAGTTAGTGAGCCAAATGGAGTTGTTCTCCCACAAGAACCACTCGGCTGATCCTTCTTCAATATGCCCTTCACCAACATTCAGTGTTTCCTTGATTGAATTAGCTCTCACACCAATATTTGCGTCTAGAGCCTTTGCATTGAGGGCTATCTGAAAACGGCTGTTGGGCTGAAGTTGCCTCTGGATGTGGAGTTGGTGGCATGTGAAACCCGCATGTAGAGCATTCGTTTGTGTGGAATGCTCACCAAGCTTTAGTTCAGTCCTAGGCACTCAAAGGACACTAAGCATAGAGTGTGAAAACTGAGTTTCCTTGAGAGCTGCTTGGAAGCCTGATGGTGTGTGAAGTTAGTGAGCTAAATGGAGTTGTTCTCCCACAAGAACCACTCGGCTGATCCTTCTTCAATATGCCCTTCACCAACATGCAGTGTTTCCTTGATTGAATTAGCTCTCACACCAATATTTGCGTCTAGAGCCTTTGCATTGAGGGCTATCTGAAAATGGCTGTGGCGCTGAAGTTGCCTGTGAATGTGGAGTTGGTGGCATGTGAAACCCGCATGTGGAGCATTCGTTTGTGTGGGACGCTCTACCAGGTTCATTCCTAGATATTGCACTCAAAGGGCACTAAGCATAGAGTGTGAAAACTGAGTTTCCTTGAGAGCTGCTTGGAAGCCTGATGGTGTGTGAAGTTAGTGAGCCAAATGGAGTTGTTCTCCCACAAGAACCACTCGGCTGATCCTTCTTCAATATGCCCTTCACCAACATGCAGTGTTTCCTTGATTGAATTAGCTCTCACACCAATATTTGCGTCTAGAGCCTTTGCATTGAGGGCTATCTGAAAACGGCTGTGGCGCTGAAGTTGCCTGTGAATGTGGAGTTGGTGGCATGTGAAACCCGCATGTGCAGCATTCGTTTGTGTTAAATGCTCACCAAGCTTCAGTTCAGTCCTAGGCACTCAAAGGGCACTAAGCATAGAGTGTGAAATCTGAGTTTCCTTGAGAGCTGCTTGGAAGCCTGATGGTGTGTGAAGTTAGTGAGCCAAATGGAGTTGTTCTCCCGCAAGAACCACTCGGCTGATCCTTCTTCAATATGCCCTTCACCAACATTCATTGTTTCCTTGATTGAATTAGCTCTCACACCAATATTTGCGTCTAGAGCCTTTGCATTGAGGGCTATCTGAAAACGGCTGTTGGGCTGAAGTTGCCTCTGGATGTGGAGTTGATGGCATGTGAAACCCGCATGTAGAGCATTCGTTTGTGTGGAATGCTCACCAAGCTTTAGTTCAGTCCTAGGCACTCAAAGGACACTAAGCATAGAGTGTGAAAACTGAGTTTCCTTGAGAGCTGCTTGGAAGCCTGATGGTGTGTGAAGTTAGTGAGCTAAATGGAGTT
>NW_026700861.1:0-21100 GCF_030435755.1 Ochotona princeps | reverse complement strand
TGTGAATGTGGAGTTGGTGGCATGTGAAACCCGCATGTGGAGCATTCGTTTGTGTGGGATGCTCTACCAGGTTCATTCCTAGATAATGCACTCAAAGGGCACTAAGCATAGAGTGTGAAAACTGAGTTTCCTTGAGAGCTGCTTGGAAGCCTGATGGTGTGTGAAGTTAGTGAGCCAAATGGAGTTGTTCTCCCACAAGAACCACTCGGCTGATCCTTCTTCAATATGCCCTTCACCAACATGCAGTGTTTCCTTGATTGAATTAGCTCTCACACCAATATTTGCCTCTAGAGCCTTTGCATTGAGGGCTATCTGAAAACGGCTGTGGCGCTGAAGTTGCCTGTGAATGTGGAGTGGGTGGCATGTGAAACCCGCATGTGGAGCATTCGTTTGTGTGGGATGCTCTACCAGGTTCATTCCTAGATAATGCACTCAAAGGGCACTAAGCATAGAGTGTGAAAACTGAGTTTGCTTGAGAGCTGCTTGGAAGCCTGATGGTGTGTGAAGTTAGTGAGCCAAATGGAGTTGTTCTCCCACAAGAACCACTCGGCTGATCCTTCTTCAATATGCCCTTCACCAACATGCAGTGTTTCCTTGATTGAATTAGCTCTCACACCAATATTTGCGTCTAGAGCCTTTGCATTGAGGGCTATCTGAAAACGGCTGTGGCACTGAAGTTGCCTGTGAATGTGGAGTTGGTGGCATGTGAAACCCGCATGTGGAGCATTCGTTTGTGTGGGATGCTCTACCAGGTTCATTTCAGTCCTAGCCATACAAAGGGCACTAAGCATAGAGTGTGAAAACTGAGTTTCCTTGAGAGCTGCTTGGAAGCCTGATGGTGTGTGAAGTTAGTGAGCCAAATGGAGTTGTTCTCCCACAAGAACCACTCGGCTGATCCTTCTTCAATATGCCCTTCACCAACATGCAGTGTTTCCTTGATTGAATTAGCTCTCACACCAATATTTGCGTCTAGAGCCTTTGCATTGAGGGCTATCTGAAAACGGCTGTGGTGCTGAAGTTGCCTGTGAATGTGGAGTTGGTGGCATGTGAAACCCGCATGTGGAGCATTCGTTTGTGTGGGATGCTCTACCAGGTTCATTCCTAGATAATGCACTCAAAGGGCACTAAGCATAGAGTGTGAAAACTGAGTTTCCTTGAGAGCTGCTTGGAAGCCTGATGGTGTGTGAAGTTAGTGAGCCAAATGGAGTTGTTCTCCCACAAGAACCACTCGGCTGATCCTTCTTCAATATGCCCTTCACCAACATGCAGTGTTTCCTTGATTGAATTAGCTCTCACACCAATATTTGCCTCTAGATCCTTTGCATTGAGGGCTATCTGAAAACGGCTGTGGCGCTGAAGTTGCCTGTGAATGTGGAGTGGGTGGCATGTGAAACCCGCATGTGGAGCATTCGTTTGTGTGGGATGCTCTACCAGGTTCATTCCTAGATAATGCACTCAAAGGGCACTAAGCATAGAGTGTGAAAACTGAGTTTCCTTGAGAGCTGCTTGGAAGCCTGATGGTGTGTGAAGTTAGTGAGCCAAATGGAGTTGTTCTCCCACAAGAACCACTCGGCTGATCCTTCTTCAATATGCCCTTCACCAACATGCAGTGTTTCCTTGATTGAATTAGCTCTCACACCAATATTTGCGTCTAGAGCCTTTGCATTGAGGACTATCTGAAAACGGCTGTGACGCTGAAGTTGCCTGTGAATGTGGAGTTGGTGGCATGTGAAACCCGCATGTGGAGCATTCTTTTGTGTGGGATGCTCTACCAGGTTCATTCCTAGATAATGCACTCAAAGGGCACTAAGCATAGAGTGTGAAAACTGAGTTTCCTTGAGAGCTGCTTGGAAGCCTGATGGTGTGTGAAGTTAGTGAGCCAAATGGAGTTGTTCTCCCACAAGAACCACTCGGCTGATCCTTCTTCAATATGCCCTTCACCAACATGCAGTGTTTCCTTGATTGAATTAGCTCTCACACCAATATTTGCGTCTAGAGCCTTTGCATTGAGGGCTATCTGAAAACGGCTGTGGCGCTGAAGTTGCCTGTGAATGTGGAGTTGGTGGCATGTGAAACCCTCATGTGGAGCATTCGTTTGTGTGGGATGCTCTACCAGGTTCATTCCTAGATAATGCACTCAAAGGGCACTAAGCATAGAGTGTGAAAACTGAGTTTCCTTGAGAGCTGCTTGGAAGCCTGATGGTGTGTGAAGTTAGTGAGCCAAATGGAGTTGTTCTCCCACAAGAACCACTCGGCTGATCCTTCTTCAATATGCCCTTCACCAACAGGCAGTGTTTCCTTGATTGAATTAGCTCTCACACCAATATTTGCGTCTACAGCCTTTGCATTGAGGGCTATCTGAAAACGGCTGTGGCGCTGAAGTTGCCTGTGAATGTGGAGTTGGTGGCATGTGAAACCCGCATGTGGAGCATTCGTTTGTGTGGGATGCTCTACCAGGTTCATTCCTAGATAAAGCATTCAAAGGGCACTAAGCATAGAGTGTGAAAACTGAGTTTCCTTGAGAGCTGCTTGGAAGCCTGATGGTGTGTGAAGTTAGTGAGCCAAATGGAGTTGTTCTCCCACAAGAACCACTCGGCTGATCCTTCTTCAATATGCCCTTCACCAACATGCAGTGTTTCCTTGATTGAATTAGCTCTCACACCAATATTGGTGTCTAGAGCCTTTGCATTGAGGGCTATCTGAAAACGGCTGTGGCGCTGAAGTTGCCTGTGAATGTGGAGTTGGTGGCATGTGAAACCCGCATGTGGAGCATTCGTTTGTGTGGGATGCTCTCCAAGCTTCATTTCAGTCCTAGCCATACAAAGAGCACTAAGCATAGATTGTGAAAACTGAGTTTCCTTGAGAGCTGCTTGGAAGCCTGATGGTGTGTGAAGTTAGTGAGCCAAATGGAGTTCTTCTCCCACAAGAACCACTCGGCTGATCCTTCTTCAATATGCCCTTCACCAACATGCAGTGTTTCCTTGATTGAATTAGCTCTCACACCAATATTTGCGTCTAGAGCCTTTGCATTGAGGGCTATCTGAAATCGGCTGTGGCGCTGAAGTTGCCTGTGAATGTGGAGTTGGTGGCACGTGAAACCCGCATGTGGAGCATTCGTTTGTGTGGGATGCTCTACCAGGTTCATTCCTAGATAATGCACTCAAAGGGCACTAAGCATAGAGTGTGAAAACTGAGTTTCCTTGAGAGCTGCTTGGAAGCCTGATGGTGTGTGAAGTTAGTGAGCCAAATGGAGTTGTTCTCCCACAAGAACCACTCGGCTGATCCTTCTTCAATATGCCCTTCACCAACATGCAGTGTTTCCTTGATTGAATTAGCTCTCACACCAATATTTGCGTCTAGAGCCTTTGCATTGAGGGCTATCTGAAAACGGCTGTGGCGCTGAAGTTGCCTGTGAATGTGGAGTTGGTGGCATGTGAAACCCGCATGTGGAGCATTCGTTTGTGTGGGATGCTCTACCAGGTTCATTCCTAGATAATGCACTCAAAGGGCACTAAGCATAGAGTGTGAAAACTGAGTTTCCTTGAGAGCTGCTTGGAAGCCTGATGGTGTGTGAAGTTAGTGAGCCAAATGGAGTTGTTCTCCCACAAGAACCACTCGGCTGATCCTTCTTCAATATGCCCTTCACCAACATGCAGTGTTTCCTTGATTGAATTAGCTCTCACACCAATATTTGCCTCTAGAGCCTTTGCATTGAGGGCTATCTGAAAACGGCTGTGGCGCTGAAGTTGCCTGTGAATGTGGAGTGGGTGGCATGTGAAACCCGCATGTGGAGCATTCGTTTGTGTGGGATGCTCTACCAGGTTCATTCCTAGATAATGCACTCAAAGGGCACTAAGCATAGAGTGTGAAAACTGAGTTTGCTTGAGAGCTGCTTGGAAGCCTGATGGTGTGTGAAGTTAGTGAGCCCAATGGAGTTGTTCTCCCACAAGAACCACTCGGCTGATCCTTCTTCAATATGCCCTTCACCAACATGCAGTGTTTCCTTGATTGAATTAGCTCTCACACCAATATTTGCGTCTAGAGCCTTTGCATTGAGGGCTATCTGAAAACGGCTGTGGCACTGAAGTTGCCTGTGAATGTGGAGTTGGTGGCATGTGAAACCCGCATGTGGAGCATTCGTTTGTGTGGGATGCTCTACCAGGTTCATTTCAGTCCTAGCCATACAAAGGGCACTAAGCATAGAGTGTGAAAACTGAGTTTCCTTGAGAGCTGCTTGGAAGCCTGATGGTGTGTGAAGTTAGTGAGCCAAATGGAGTTGTTCTCCCACAAGAACCACTCGGCTGATCCTTCTTCAATATGCCCTTCACCAACATGCAGTGTTTCCTTGATTGAATTAGCTCTCACACCAATATTTGCGTCTAGAGCCTTTGCATTGAGGGCTATCTGAAAACGGCTGTGGTGCTGAAGTTGCCTGTGAATGTGGAGTTGGTGGCATGTGAAACCCGCATGTGGAGCATTCGTTTGTGTGGGATGCTCTACCAGGTTCATTCCTAGATAATGCACTCAAAGGGCACTAAGCATAGAGTGTGAAAACTGAGTTTCCTTGAGAGCTGCTTGGAAGCCTGATGGTGTGTGAAGTTAGTGAGCCAAATGGAGTTGTTCTCCCACAAGAACCACTCGGCTGATCCTTCTTCAATATGCCCTTCACCAACATGCAGTGTTTCCTTGATTGAATTAGCTCTCACACCAATATTTGCCTCTAGAGCCTTTGCATTGAGGGCTATCTGAAAACGGCTGTGGCGCTGAAGTTGCCTGTGAATGTGGAGTGGGTGGCATGTGAAACCCGCATGTGGAGCATTCGTTTGTGTGGGATGCTCTACCAGGTTCATTCCTAGATAATGCACTCAAAGGGCACTAAGCATAGAGTGTGAAAACTGAGTTTGCTTGAGAGCTGCTTGGAAGCCTGATGGTGTGTGAAGTTAGTGAGCCAAATGGAGTTGTTCTCCCACAAGAACCACTCGGCTGATCCTTCTTCAATATGCCCTTCACCAACATGCAGTGTTTCCTTGATTGAATTAGCTCTCACACCAATATTTGCGTCTAGAGCCTTTGCATTGAGGACTATCTGAAAACGGCTGTGACGCTGAAGTTGCCTGTGAATGTGGAGTTGGTGGCATGTGAAACCCGCATGTGGAGCATTCTTTTGTGTGGGATGCTCTACCAGGTTCATTCCTAGATAATGCACTCAAAGGGCACTAAGCATAGAGTGTGAAAACTGAGTTTCCTTGAGAGCTGCTTGGAAGCCTGATGGTGTGTGAAGTTAGTGAGCCAAATGGAGTTGTTCTCCCACAAGAACCACTCGGCTGATCCTTCTTCAATATGCCCTTCACCAACATGCAGTGTTTCCTTGATTGAATTAGCTCTCACACCAATATTTGCGTCTAGAGCCTTTGCATTGAGGGCTATCTGAAAACGGCTGTGGCGCTGAAGTTGCCTGTGAATGTGGAGTTGGTGGCATGTGAAACCCTCATGTGGAGCATTCGTTTGTGTGGGATGCTCTACCAGGTTCATTCCTAGATAATGCACTCAAAGGGCACTAAGCATAGAGTGTGAAAACTGAGTTTCCTTGAGAGCTGCTTGGAAGCCTGATGGTGTGTGAAGTTAGTGAGCCAAATGGAGTTGTTCTCCCACAAGAACCACTCGGCTGATCCTTCTTCAATATGCCCTTCACCAACAGGCAGTGTTTCCTTGATTGAATTAGCTCTCACACCAATATTTGCGTCTACAGCCTTTGCATTGAGGGCTATCTGAAAACGGCTGTGGCGCTGAAGTTGCCTGTGAATGTGGAGTTGGTGGCATGTGAAACCCGCATGTGGAGCATTCGTTTGTGTGGGATGCTCTACCAGGTTCATTCCTAGATAAAGCATTCAAAGGGCACTAAGCATAGAGTGTGAAAACTGAGTTTCCTTGAGAGCTGCTTGGAAGCCTGATGGTGTGTGAAGTTAGTGAGCCAAATGGAGTTGTTCTCCCACAAGAACCACTCGGCTGATCCTTCTTCAATATGCCCTTCACCAACATGCAGTGTTTCCTTGATTGAATTAGCTCTCACACCAATATTGGTGTCTAGAGCCTTTGCATTGAGGGCTCTCTGAAAACGGCTGTGGCGCTGAAGTTGCCTGTGAATGTGGAGTTGGTGGCATGTGAAACCCGCATGTGGAGCATTCGTTTGTGTGGGATGCTCTCCAAGCTTCATTTCAGTCCTAGCCATACAAAGAGCACTAAGCATAGATTGTGAAAACTGAGTTTCCTTGAGAGCTGCTTGGAAGCCTGATGGTGTGTGAAGTTAGTGAGCCAAATGGAGTTCTTCTCCCACAAGAACCACTCGGCTGATCCTTCTTCAATATGCCCTTCACCAACATGCAGTGTTTCCTTGATTGAATTAGCTCTCACACCAATATTTGCGTCTAGAGCCTTTGCATTGAGGGCTATCTGAAATCGGCTGTGGCGCTGAAGTTGCCTGTGAATGTGGAGTTGGTGGCATGTGAAACCCGCATGTGGAGCATTCGTTTGTGTGGGATGCTCTACCAGGTTCATTCCTAGATAATGCACTCAAAGGGCACTAAGCATAGAGTGTGAAAACTGAGTTTCCTTGAGAGCTGCTTGGAAGCCTGATGGTGTGTGAAGTTAGTGAGCCAAATGGAGTTGTTCTCCCACAAGAACCACTCGGCTGATCCTTCTTCAATATGCCCTTCACCAACATGCAGTGTTTCCTTGATTGAATTAGCTCTCACACCAATATTTGCGTCTAGAGCCTTTGCATTGAGGGCTATCTGAAAACGGCTGTGGCGCTGAAGTTGCCTGTGAATGTGGAGTTGGTGGCATGTGAAACCCGCATGTGGAGCATTCGTTTGTGTGGGATGCTCTACCAGGTTCATTCCTAGATAATGCACTCAAAGGGCACTAAGCATAGAGTGTGAAAACTGAGTTTCCTTGAGAGCTGCTTGGAAGCCTGATGGTGTGTGAAGTTAGTGAGCCAAATGGAGTTGTTCTCCCACAAGAACCACTCGGCTGATCCTTCTTCAATATGCCCTTCACCAACATGCAGTGTTTCCTTGATTGAATTAGCTCTCACACCAATATTTGCCTCTAGAGCCTTTGCATTGAGGGCTATCTGAAAACGGCTGTGGCGCTGAAGTTGCCTGTGAATGTGGAGTGGGTGGCATGTGAAACCCGCATGTGGAGCATTCGTTTGTGTGGGATGCTCTACCAGGTTCATTCCTAGATAATGCACTCAAAGGGCACTAAGCATAGAGTGTGAAAACTGAGTTTGCTTGAGAGCTGCTTGGAAGCCTGATGGTGTGTGAAGTTAGTGAGCCAAATGGAGTTGTTCTCCCACAAGAACCACTCGGCTGATCCTTCTTCAATATGCCCTTCACCAACATGCAGTGTTTCCTTGATTGAATTAGCTCTCACACCAATATTTGCGTCTAGAGCCTTTGCATTGAGGGCTATCTGAAAACGGCTGTGGCACTGAAGTTGCCTGTGAATGTGGAGTTGGTGGCATGTGAAACCCGCATGTGGAGCATTCGTTTGTGTGGGATGCTCTACCAGGTTCATTTCAGTCCTAGCCATACAAAGGGCACTAAGCATAGAGTGTGAAAACTGAGTTTCCTTGAGAGCTGCTTGGAAGCCTGATGGTGTGTGAAGTTAGTGAGCCAAATGGAGTTGTTCTCCCACAAGAACCACTCGGCTGATCCTTCTTCAATATGCCCTTCACCAACATGCAGTGTTTCCTTGATTGAATTAGCTCTCACACCAATATTTGCGTCTAGAGCCTTTGCATTGAGGGCTATCTGAAAACGGCTGTGGTGCTGAAGTTGCCTGTGAATGTGGAGTTGGTGGCATGTGAAACCCGCATGTGGAGCATTCGTTTGTGTGGGATGCTCTACCAGGTTCATTCCTAGATAATGCACTCAAAGGGCACTAAGCATAGAGTGTGAAAACTGAGTTTCCTTGAGAGCTGCTTGGAAGCCTGATGGTGTGTGAAGTTAGTGAGCCAAATGGAGTTGTTCTCCCACAAGAACCACTCGGCTGATCCTTCTTCAATATGCCCTTCACCAACATGCAGTGTTTCCTTGATTGAATTAGCTCTCACACCAATATTTGCCTCTAGAGCCTTTGCATTGAGGGCTATCTGAAAACGGCTGTGGCGCTGAAGTTGCCTGTGAATGTGGAGTGGGTGGCATGTGAAACCCGCATGTGGAGCATTCGTTTGTGTGGGATGCTCTACCAGGTTCATTCCTAGATAATGCACTCAAAGGGCACTAAGCATAGAGTGTGAAAACTGAGTTTCCTTGAGAGCTGCTTGGAAGCCTGATGGTGTGTGAAGTTAGTGAGCCAAATGGAGTTGTTCTCCCACAAGAACCACTCGGCTGATCCTTCTTCAATATGCCCTTCACCAACATGCAGTGTTTCCTTGATTGAATTAGCTCTCACACCAATATTTGCGTCTAGAGCCTTTGCATTGAGGACTATCTGAAAACGGCTGTGACGCTGAAGTTGCCTGTGAATGTGGAGTTGGTGGCATGTGAAACCCGCATGTGGAGCATTCTTTTGTGTGGGATGCTCTACCAGGTTCATTCCTAGATAATGCACTCAAAGGGCACTAAGCATAGAGTGTGAAAACTGAGTTTCCTTGAGAGCTGCTTGGAAGCCTGATGGTGTGTGAAGTTAGTGAGCCAAATGGAGTTGTTCTCCCACAAGAACCACTCGGCTGATCCTTCTTCAATATGCCCTTCACCAACATGCAGTGTTTCCTTGATTGAATTAGCTCTCACACCAATATTTGCGTCTAGAGCCTTTGCATTGAGGGCTATCTGAAAACGGCTGTGGCGCTGAAGTTGCCTGTGAATGTGGAGTTGGTGGCATGTGAAACCCTCATGTGGAGCATTCGTTTGTGTGGGATGCTCTACCAGGTTCATTCCTAGATAATGCACTCAAAGGGCACTAAGCATAGAGTGTGAAAACTGAGTTTCCTTGAGAGCTGCTTGGAAGCCTGATGGTGTGTGAAGTTAGTGAGCCCAATGGAGTTGTTCTCCCACAAGAACCACTCGGCTGATCCTTCTTCAATATGCCCTTCACCAACAGGCAGTGTTTCCTTGATTGAATTAGCTCTCACACCAATATTTGCGTCTACAGCCTTTGCATTGAGGGCTATCTGAAAACGGCTGTGGCGCTGAAGTTGCCTGTGAATGTGGAGTTGGTGGCATGTGAAACCCGCATGTGGAGCATTCGTTTGTGTGGGATGCTCTACCAGGTTCATTCCTAGATAAAGCATTCAAAGGGCACTAAGCATAGAGTGTGAAAACTGAGTTTCCTTGAGAGCTGCTTGGAAGCCTGATGGTGTGTGAAGTTAGTGAGCCAAATGGAGTTGTTCTCCCACAAGAACCACTCGGCTGATCCTTCTTCAATATGCCCTTCACCAACATGCAGTGTTTCCTTGATTGAATTAGCTCTCACACCAATATTGGTGTCTAGAGCCTTTGCATTGAGGGCTATCTGAAAACGGCTGTGGCGCTGAAGTTGCCTGTGAATGTGGAGTTGGTGGCATGTGAAACCCGCATGTGGAGCATTCGTTTGTGTGGGATGCTCTCCAAGCTTCATTTCAGTCCTAGCCATACAAAGAGCACTAAGCATAGATTGTGAAAACTGAGTTTCCTTGAGAGCTGCTTGGAAGCCTGATGGTGTGTGAAGTTAGTGAGCCAAATGGAGTTCTTCTCCCACAAGAACCACTCGGCTGATCCTTCTTCAATATGCCCTTCACCAACATGCAGTGTTTCCTTGATTGAATTAGCTCTCACACCAATATTTGCGTCTAGAGCCTTTGCATTGAGGGCTATCTGAAATCGGCTGTGGCGCTGAAGTTGCCTGTGAATGTGGAGTTGGTGGCATGTGAAACCCGCATGTGGAGCATTCGTTTGTGTGGGATGCTCTACCAGGTTCATTCCTAGATAATGCACTCAAAGGGCACTAAGCATAGAGTGTGAAAACTGAGTTTCCTTGAGAGCTGCTTGGAAGCCTGATGGTGTGTGAAGTTAGTGAGCCAAATGGAGTTGTTCTCCCACAAGAACCACTCGGCTGATCCTTCTTCAATATGCCCTTCACCAACATGCAGTGTTTCCTTGATTGAATTAGCTCTCACACCAATATTTGCGTCTAGAGCCTTTGCATTGAGGGCTATCTGAAAACGGCTGTGGCGCTGAAGTTGCCTGTGAATGTGGAGTTGGTGGCATGTGAAACCCGCATGTGGAGCATTCGTTTGTGTGGGATGCTCTACCAGGTTCATTCCTAGATAATGCACTCAAAGGGCACTAAGCATAGAGTGTGAAAACTGAGTTTCCTTGAGAGCTGCTTGGAAGCCTGATGGTGTGTGAAGTTAGTGAGCCAAATGGAGTTGTTCTCCCACAAGAACCACTCGGCTGATCCTTCTTCAATATGCCCTTCACCAACATGCAGTGTTTCCTTGATTGAATTAGCTCTCACACCAATATTTGCGTCTAGAGCCTTTGCATTGAGGGCTATCTGAAAACGGCTGTGGCGCTGAAGTTGCCTGTGAATGTGGAGTGGGTGGCATGTGAAACCCGCATGTGGAGCATTCGTTTGTGTGGGATGCTCTACCAGGTTCATTTCAGTCCTAGCCATACAAAGGGCACTAAGCATAGAGTGTGAAAACTGAGTTTCCTTGAGAGCTGCTTGGAAGCCTGATGGTGTGTGAAGTTAGTGAGCCCAATGGAGTTGTTCTCCCACAAGAACCACTCGGCTGATCCTTCTTCAATATGCCCTTCACCAACATGCAGTGTTTCCTTGATTGAATTAGCTCTCACACCAATATTTGCGTCTAGAGCCTTTGCATTGAGGGCTATCTGAAAACGGCTGTGGCGCTGAAGTTGCCTGTGAATGTGGAGTTGGTGGCATGTGAAACCCGCATGTGGAGCATTCGTTTGTGTGGGATGCTCTACCAGGTTCATTCCTAGATAATGCATTCAAAGGGCACTAAGCATAGAGTGTGAAAACTGAGTTTGCTTGAGAGCTGCTTTTAAGCCTGATGGTGTGTGAAGTTAGTGAGCCAAATGGAGTTGTTCTCCCACAAGAACCACTCGGCTGATCCTTCTTCAATATGCCCTTCACCAACATGCAGTGTTTCCTTGATTGAATTAGCTCTCACACCAATATTTGCGTCTAGAGCCTTTGCATTGAGGGCTATCTGAAAACGGCTGTGGCGCTGAAGTTGCCTGTGAATGTGGAGTTGGTGGCATGTGAAACCCGCATGTGGAGCATTCGTTTGTGTGGGATGCTCTACCAGGTTCATTCCTAGATAATGCACTCAAAGGGCACTAAGCATAGAGTGTGAAAACTGAGTTTCCTTGAGAGCTGCTTGGAAGCCTGATGGTGTGTGAAGTTAGTGAGCCAAATGGAGTTGTTCTCCCACAAGAACCACTCGGCTGATCCTTCTTCAATATGCCCTTCACCAACATGCAGTGTTTCCTTGATTGAATTAGCTCTCACACCAATCTTTGCGTCTAGAGCCTTTGCATTGAGGGCTATCTGAAAACGGCTGTGGCGCTGAAGTTGCCTGTGAATGTGGAGTTGGTGGCATGTGAAACCCGCATGTGGAGCATTCGTTTGTGTGGGATGCTCTACCAGGTTCATTCCTAGATAATGCACTCAAAGGGCACTAAGCATAGAGTGTGAAAACTGAGTTTCCTTGAGAGCTGCTTGGAAGCCTGATGGTGTGTGAAGTTAGTGAGCCAAATGGAGTTGTTCTCCCACAAGAACCACTCGGCTGATCCTTCTTCAATATGCCCTTCACCAACATGCAGTGTTTCCTTGATTGAATTAGCTCTCACACCAATATTTGCGTCTAGAGCCTTTGCATTGAGGGCTATCTGAAAACGGCTGTGGCGCTGAAGTTGCCTGTGAATGTGGAGTTGGTGGCATGTGAAACCCGCATGTGGAGCATTCGTTTGTGTGGGATGCTCTACCAGGTTCATTCCTACATAATGCACTCAAAGGGCACTAAGCATAGAGTGTGAAAACTGAGTTTCCTTGAGAGCTGCTTGGAAGCCTGAGGTGTGTGAAGTTAGTGAGCCAAATGGAGTTGTTCTCCCACAAGAACCACTCGGCTGATCCTTCTTCAATATGCCCTTCACCAACATGCAGTGTTTCCTTGATTGAATTAGCTCTCACACCAATATTTGCGTCTAGAGCCTTTGCATTGAGGGCTATCTGAAAACGGCTGTGGCGCTGAAGTTGCCTGTGAATGTGGAGTTGGTAGCATGTGAAACCCGCATGTGGAGCATTCATTTGTGTGGGATGCTCTACCAGGTTCATTCCTAGATAATGCACTCAAAGGGCACTAAGCATAGAGTGTGAAAACTGAGTTTCCTTGAGAGCTGCTTGGAAGCCTGATGGTGTGTGAAGTTAGTGAGCCAAATGGAGTTGTTCTCCCACAAGAACCACTCGGCTGATCCTTCTTCAATATGCCCTTCACCAACATGCAGTGTTTCCTTGATTGAATTAGCTCTCACACCAATATTTGCCTCTAGAGCCTTTGCATTGAGGGCTATCTGAAAACGGCTGTGGCGCTGAAGTTGCCTGTGAATGTGGAGTTGGTGGCATGTGAAACCCGCATGTGGAGCATTCGTTTGTGTGGGATGCTCTACCAGGTTCATTCCTAGATAATGCATTCAAAGGGCACTAAGCATAGAGTGTGAAAACTGAGTTTGCTTGAGAGCTGCTTGGAAGCCTGATGGTGTGTGAAGTTAGTGAGCCAAATGGAGTTGTTCTCCCACAAGAACCACTCGGCTGATCCTTCTTCAATATGCCCTTCACCAACATGCAGTGTTTGCTTGATTGAATTAGCTCTCACACCAATATTTGCGTCTAGAGCCTTTGCATTGAGGGCTATCTGAAAACGGCTGTGGCGCTGAAGTTGCCTGTGAATGTGGAGTTGGTGGCATGTGAAACCCGCATGTGGAGCATTCGTTTGTGTGGGATGCTCTACCAGGTTCATTCCTAGATAATGCACTCAAAGGGCACTAAGCATAGAGTGTGAAAACTGAGTTTCCTTGAGAGCTGCTTGGAAGCCTGATGGTGTGTGAAGTTAGTGAGCCAAATGGAGTTGTTCTCCCACAAGAACCACTCGGCTGATCCTTCTTCAATATGCCCTTCACCAACATGCAGTGTTTCCTTGATTGAATTAGCTCTCACACCAATATTTGCCTCTAGAGCCTTTGCATTGAGGGCTATCTGAAAACGGCTGTGGCGCTGAAGTTGCCTGTGAATGTGGAGTTGGTGGCATGTGAAACCCGCATGTGGAGCATTCTTTTGTGTGGGATGCTCTACCAGGTTCATTCCTAGATAATGCACTCAATGGGCACTAAACATAGAGTGTGAAAACTGAGTTTCCTTGAGAGCTGCTTGGAAGCCTGATGGTGTGTGAAGTTAGTGAGCCAAATGGAGTTGTTCTCCCACAAGAACCACTCGGCTGATCCTTCTTCAATATGCCCTTCACCAACATGCAGTGTTTCCTTGATTGAATTAGCTCTCACACCAATATTTGCGTCTAGAGCCTTTGCATTGAGGGCTATCTGAAAACGGCTGTGGCGCTGAAGTTGCCTGTGAATGTGGAGTTGGTGGCATGTGAAACCCGCATGTGGAGCATTCGTTTGTGTGGGATGCTCTACCAGGTTCATTCCTAGATAATGCACTCAAAGGGCACTAAGCATAGAGTGTGAAAACTGAGTTTCCTTGAGAGCTGCTTGGAAGCCTGATGGTGTGTGAAGTTAGTGAGCCAAATGGAGTTGTTCTCCCACAAGAACCACTCGGCTGATCCTTCTTCAATATACCCTTCACCAACATGCAGTGTTTCCTTGATTGAATTAGCTCTCACACCAATATTGGTGTCTAGAGCCTTTGCATTGAGGGCTATCTGAAAACGGCTGTGGCGCTGAAGTTGCCTGTGAATGTGGAGTTGGTGGCATGTGAATCGCGCATGTGGAGCATTCGTTTGTGTGGGATGCTCCCCAAGCTTCATTTCAGTCCTAGCCATACAAAGAGCACTAAGCATAGAGTGTGAAAACTGAGTTTCCTTGAGAGCTGCTTGGAAGCCTGATGGTGTGTGAAGTTAGTGAGCCAAATGGAGTTGTTCTCCCACAAGAACCACTCGGCTGATCCTTCTTCAATATGCCCTTCACCAACATGCAGTGTTTCCTTGATTGAATTAGCTCTCACACCAATATTTGCGTCTAGAGCCTTTGCATTGAGGGCTATCTGAAAACGGCTGTGGCACTGAAGTTGCCTGTGAATGTGGAGTTGGTGGCATGTGAAACCCGCATGTGGAGCATTCGTTTGTGTGGGATGCTCTACCAGGTTCATTCCTAGATAATGCACTCAAAGGGCACTAAGCATAGAGTGTGAAAACTGAGTTTCCTTGAGAGCTGCTTGGAAGCCTGATGGTGTGTGAAGTTAGTGAGCCAAATGGAGTTGTTCTCCCACAAGAACCACTCGGCTGATCCTTCTTCAATATGCCCTTCACCAACATGCAGTGTTTCCTTGATTGAATTAGCTCTCACACCAATATTTGCGTCTAGAGCCTTTGCATTGAGGGCTATCTGAAAACGGCTGTGGCGCTGAAGTTGCCTGTGAATGTGGAGTTGGTGGCATGTGAAACCCGCATGTGGAGCTTTCTTTTGTGTGGGATGCTCTACCATGTTCATTCCTAGATAATGCACTGAAAGGGCACTAAGAATAGAGTGTGAAAACTGAGTTTCCTTGAGAGCTGCTTGGAAGCCTGATGGTGTGTGAAGTTAGTGAGCCAAATGGAGTTGTTCTCCCACAAGAACCACTCGGCTGATCCTTCTTCAATATGCCCTTCACCAACATGCAGTGTTTCTTTGATTGAATTAGCTCTCACACCAATATTTGCGTCTAGAGCCTTTGCATTGAGGGCTATCTGAAAACGGCTGTGGCGCTGAAGTTGCCTGTGAATGTGGAGTTGGTGGCATGTGAAACCCGCATGTGGAGCATTCGTTTGTGTGGGATGCTCTACCATGTTCATTCCTAGGTAATGCACTCAAAGGGCACTAAGCATAGAGTGTGAAAACTGAGTTTCCTTGAGAGCTGCTTGGAAGCCTGATGGTGTGTGAAGTTAGTGAGCCAAATGGAGTTGTTCTCCCACAAGAACCACTCGGCTGATCCTTCTTCAATATGCCCTTCACCAACATGCAGTGTTTCCTTGATTGAATTAGCTCTCACACCAATATTTGCGTCTAGAGCCTTTGCATTGAGGGCTATCTGAAAACGGCTGTGGCGCTGAAGTTGCCTGTGAATGTGGAGTTGGTGGCATGTGAAACCCGCATGTGGAGCATTCGTTTGTGTGGGATGCTCTACCAGGTTCATTTCAGTCCTAGCCATACAAAGGGCACTAAGCATAGAGTGTGAAAACTAAGTTTCCTTGAGAGCTGCTTGGAAGCCTGATGGTGTGTGAAGTTAGTGAGCCAAATGGAGTTGTTCTCCCACAAGAACCACTCGGCTGATCCTTCTTCAATATGCCCTTCACCAACATGCAGTGTTTCCTTGATTGAATTAGCTCTCACACCAATATTTGCGTCTAGAGCCTTTGCATTGAGGGCTATCTGAAAACGGCTGTGGCGCTGAAGTTGCCTGTGAATGTGGAGTTGGTGGCATGTGAAACCCGCATGTGGAGCATTCGTTTGTGTGGGATGCTCTACCATGATCGTTCCTAGATAATGCACTCAAAGGGCACTAAGCATAGAGTGTGAAAACTGAGTTTCCTTGAGAGCTGCTTGGAAGCCTGATGGTGTGTGAAGTTAGTGAGCCAAATGGAGTTGTTCTCCCACAAGAACCACTCGGCTGATCCTTCTTCAATATGCCCTTCACCAACATGCAGTGTTTCCTTGATTGAATTAGCTCTCACACCAATATTGGTGTCTAGAGCCTTTGCATTGAGGGCTATCTGAAAACGGCTGTGGCGCTGAAGTTGCCTGTGAATGTGGAGTTGGTGGCATGTGAAACCCGCATGTGGAGCATTCGTTTGTGTGGGATGCTCTCCAAGCTTCATTTCAGTCCTAGCCATACAAAGAGCACTAAGCATAGAGTGTGAAAACTGAGTTTCCTTGAGAGCTGCTTGGAAGCCTGATGGTGTGTGAAGTTAGTGAGCCAAATGGAGTTGTTCTCCCACAAGAACCACTCGGCTGATCCTTCTTCAATATGCCCTTCACCAACATGCAGTGTTTACTTGATTGAATTAGCTCTCACAACAATATTTGCGTCTAGAGCCTTTGCATTGAGGGCTATCTGAAAACGGCTGTGGCGCCTAAGTTGCCTGTGAATGTGGAGTTGGTGGCATGTGAAACCCGCATGTGGAGCATTCGTTTGTGTGGGAT
Source organism: Ochotona princeps (assembly GCF_030435755.1). Classification (NCBI taxonomy): domain Eukaryota; kingdom Metazoa; phylum Chordata; class Mammalia; order Lagomorpha; family Ochotonidae; genus Ochotona; species Ochotona princeps. Next base: position 4,673 of record NW_026700861.1, on the reverse strand, counting down.
GCTCTACCAGGTTCATTCCTAGATAATGCACTCAAAGGGCACTAAGCATAGAGTGTGAAAACTGAGTTTCCTTGAGAGCTGCTTGGAAGCCTGATGGTGTGTGAAGTTAGTGAGCCAAATGGAGTTGTTCTCCCACAAGAACCACTCGGCTTATCCTTCTTCAATATGCCCTTCACCAACATGCAGTGTTTCCTTGATTGAATTAGCTCTCACACCAATATTTGTGTCTAGAGCCTTTGCATTGAGGGCTATCTGAAAACGGCTGTGGCGCTGAAGTTGCCTGTGAATGTGGAGTTGGTGGCATGTGAAACCCTCATGTGGAGCATTCGTTTGTGTGGGATGCTCTACCAGGTTCATTCCTAGATAATGCACTCAAAGGGCACTAAGCATAGAGTGTGAAAACTGAGTTTCCTTGAGAGCTGCTTGGAAGCCTGATGGTGTGTGAAGTTAGTGAGCCAAATGGAGTTGTTCTCCCACAAGAACCACTCGGCTGATCCTTCTTCAATATGCCCTTCACCAACATGCAGTGTTTCCTTGATTGAATTAGCTCTCACACCAATATTAGCCTCTAGAGCCTTTGCATTGAGGGCTATCTGAAAACGGCTGTGGCGCCTAAGTTGCCTGTGAATGTGGAGTTGGTGGCATGTGAAACCCGCATGTGGAGCATTCTTTTGTGTGGGATGCTCTACCATGATCATTCCTAGATAATGCACTCAAAGGGCACTAAGCATAGAGTGTGAAAACTGAGTTTCCTTGAGAGCTGCTTGGAAGCCTGATGGTGTGTGAAGTTAGTGAGCCAAATGGAGTTGTTCTCCCACAAGAACCACTCGGCTGATCCTTCTTCAATATGCCCTTCACCAACATGCAGTGTTTCCTTGATTGAATTAGCTCTCACACCAATATTTGCGTCTAGAGCCTTTGCATTGAGGGCTATCTGAAAACGGCTGTGGCGCTGAAGTTGACTGTGAATGTGGAGTTGGTGGCATGTGAAACCCGCATGTGGAGCATTCGTTTGTGTGGGATGCTCTACCATGTTCATTCCTAGGTAATGCACTCAAAGGGCACTAAGCATAGAGTGTGAAAACTGAGTTTGCTTGAGAGCTGCTTGGAAGCCTGATGGTGTGTGAAGTTAGTGAGCCAAATGGAGTTGTTCTCCCACCAGAACCACTCGGCTGATCCTTCTTCAATATGCCCTTCACCAACATGCAGTGTTTCCTTGATTGAATTAGCTCTCACACCAATATTTGCGTCTAGAGCCTTTGCATTGAGGGCTATCTGAAAACGGCTGTGGCGCTGAAGTTGCCTGTGAATGTGGAGTTGGTGGCATGTGAAACCCGCATGTGGAGCATTCGTTTGTGTGGGATGCTCTACCATGTTCGTTCCTAAATAATGCACTCAAAGGGCACTAAGCATAGAGTGTGAAAACTGAGTTTCCTTGAGAGCTGCTTGGAAGCCTGATGGTGTGTGAAGTTAGTGAGCCAAATGGAGTTGTTCTCCCATAAGAACCACTCGGCTTATCCTTCTTCAATATGCCCTTCACCAACATGCAGTGTTTCCTTGATTGAATTAGCTCTCACACCAATATTTGCCTCTAGAGCCTTTGCATTGAGGGCTATCTGAAAACGGCTGTGGCGCTGAAGTTGCCTGTGAATGTGGAGTTGGTGGCATGTGAAACCCGCATGTGGAGCATTCGTTTGTGTGGGATGCTCTACCAGGTTCATTTCAGTCCTAGCCATACAAAGGGCACTAAGCATAGAGTGTGAAAACTGAGTTTCCTTGAGAGCTGCTTGGAAGCCTGATGGTGTGTGAAGCTAGTGAGCCAAATGGAGTTGTTTTCCCACAAGAACCACTCGGCTGATCCTTCTTCAATATGCCCTTCACCAACATGCAGTGTTTCCTTGATTGAATTAGCTCTCACACCAATATTTGCGTCTAGAGCCTTTGCATTGAGGGCTATCTGAAAACGGCTGTGGCGCTGAAGTTGCCTGTGAATGTGGAGTTGGTGGCATGTGAAACCCGCATGTGGAGCATTCGTTTGTGTGGGATGCTCTACCATGTTCATTCCTAGGTAATGCACTCAAAGGGCACTAAGCATAGAGTGTGAAAACTGAGTTTCCTTGAGAGCTGCTTGGAAGCCTGATGGTGTGTGAAGTTAGTGAGCCAAATGGAGTTGTTCTCCCACAAGAACCACTCGGCTGATCCTTCTTCAATATGCCCTTCACCAACATGCAGTGTTTCCTTGATTGAATTAGCTCTCACACCAATATTTGCGTCTAGAGCCTTTGCATTGAGGGCTATCTGAAAACGGCTGTGGCGCTGAAGTTGCCTGTGAATGTGGAGTTGGTGGCATGTGAAACCCGCATGTGGAGCATTCGTTTGTGTGGGATGCTGACCAAGCTTCATTTCAGTCCTAGGCACACAAAGAGCACTAAGCATAGAGTGTGAAAACTGAGTTTCCTTGAGAGCTGCTTGGAAGCCTGATGGTGTGTGAAGTTAGTGAGCCAAATGGAGTTGTTCTCCCACAAGAACCACTCGGCTGATCCTTCTTCAATATGCCCTTCACCAACATGCAGTGTTTCCTTGATTGAATTAGCTCTCACACCAATATTTGCGTCTAGAGCCTTTGCATTGAGGGCTATCTGAAAACGGCTGTGGCGCTGAAGTTGCCTGTGAATGTGGAGTTGGTGGCATGTGAAACCCGCATGTGGAGCATTCGTTTGTGTGGGATGCTCTACCAGGTTCATTCTTAGGTAATGCACTCAAAGGGCACTAAGCATAGAGTGTGAAAACTGAGTTTCCTTGAGAGCTGCTTGGAAGCCTGATGGTGTGTGAAGTTAGTGAGCCAAATGGAGTTGTTCTCCCACAAGAACCACTCGGCTGATCCTTCTTCAATATGCCCTTCACCAACATGCAGTGTTTCCTTGATTGAATTAGCTCTCACACCAATATTTGCGTCTAGATCCTTTGCATTGAGGGCTATCTGAAAACGGCTGTGGCGCTGAAGTTGCCTGTGAATGTGGAGTTGGTGGCATGTGAAACCCGCATGTGGAGCATTCGTTTGTGTGGGATGCTCTACCAGGTTCATTTCAGTCCTAGCCATACAAAGGGCACTAAGCATAGAGTGTGAAAACTGAGTTTGCTTGAGAGCTGCTTGGAAGCCTGATGGTGTGTGAAATTAGTGAGCCAAATGGAGTTGTTCTCCCACAAGAACCACTCGGCTGATCCTTCTTCAATATGCCCTTCACCAACATGCAGTGTTTCCTTGATTGAATTAGCTCTCACACCAATATTTGCGTCTACAGCCTTTGCATTGAGGGCTATCTGAAAACGGCTGTGGCGCTGAAGTTGCCTGTGAATGTGGAGTTGGTGGCATGTGAAACCCGCATGTGGAGCATTCGTATGTGTGGGATGCTCTACCATGTTCGTTCCTAGATAATGCACTCAAAGGGCACTAAGCATAGAGTGTGAAAACTGAGTTTCCTTGAGAGCTGCTTGGAAGCCTGATGGTGTGTGAAGTTAGTGAGCCAAATGGAGTTGTTCTCCCACAAGAACCACTCGGCTGATCCTTCTTCAATATGCCCTTCACCAACATGCAGTGTTTCCTTGATTGAATTAGCTCTCACACCAATATTTGCGTCTAGAGCCTTTGCATTGAGGGCTATCTGAAAACGGCTGTGGCGCTGAAGTTGCCTGTGAATGTGGAGTTGGTGGCATGTGAAACCCGCATGTGGAGCATTCGTTTGTGTGGGATGCTGACCAAGCTTCATTTCAGTCCTAGGCACACAAAGAGCACTAAGCATAGAGTGTGAAAACTGAGTTTCCTTGAGAGCTGCTTGGAAGCCTGATGGTGTGTGAAGTTAGTGAGCCAAATGGAGTTGTTCTCCCACAAGAACCACTCGGCTGATCCTTCTTCAATATGCCCTTCACCAACATGCAGTGTTTCCTTGATTGAATTAGCTCTCACACCAATATTTGCGTCTAGAGCCTTTGCATTGAGGGCTATCTGAAAACGGCTGTGGCACTGAAGTTGCCTGTGAATGTGGAGTTGGTGGCATGTGAAACCCGCATGTGGAGCATTCGTTTGTGTGGGATGCTCTACCAGGTTCATTCTTAGGTAATGCACTCAAAGGGCACTAAGCATAGAGTGTGAAAACTGAGTTTCCTTGAGAGCTGCTTGGAAGCCTGATGGTGTGTGAAGTTAGTGAGCCCAATGGAGTTGTTCTCCCACAAGAACCACTCGGCTGATCCTTCTTCAATATGCCCTTCACCAACATGCAGTGTTTCCTTGATTGAATTAGCTCTCACACCAATATTTGCGTCTAGAGCCTTTGCATTGAGGGCTATCTGAAAACGGCTGTGGCGCTGAAGTTGCCTGTGAATGTGGAGTGGGTGGCATGTGAAACCCGCATGTGGAGCATTCGTTTGTGTGGATGCTCTACCAGGTTCATTTCAGTCCTAGCCATACAAAGGGCACTAAGCATAGAGTGTGAAAACTGAGTTTGCTTGAGAGCTGCTTGGAAGCCTGATGGTGTGTGAAATTAGTGAGCCAAATGGAGTTGTTCTCCCACAAGAACCACTCGGCTGATCCTTCTTCAATATGCCCTTCACCAACATGCAGTGTTTCCTTGATTGAATTAGCTCTCACACCAATATTTGCGTCTACAGCCTTTGCA